>NC_057809.1:355953304-356002411 GCF_018294505.1 Triticum aestivum
TGAGAGCGTGTGTGAAGAAGTACACCCCTGCAGGGTTAATATGATCTATTCGAATAGCCGTGTCCGCGGAAAAGGACTTCTGGGTTGCTTATATCAGTTCATAGACAAGTGAAAGTGGATACTCTAAAATACGCAAGATAAGCGTGAGTGCTATGGATGGCGTTCTCGTAGGGAGACGGGAGCGGATCCATAGTGGTGTATTGATATGGTGAATATGTGGACTCGTGTGCGCCACCTCAAAAGAGTTACTTGCAGTCGTAGTTCAGGTTAGCCACCGAGTCAAAGCTGGCTTGCTGCAGTTAAACCCCACCATCCCCTTTGTTGATAATGATGCATATGTAGTTAGTTCTGATGTAAGTCTTGCTGGGTACATTTGTACTCACGTTTGCCTATTTTATGTTTTTGCAGAGAGATTTCGGTCTCACTAGTAGTTTCGCGTGTACTTCGACGTTTAGCTTGATACCTCAGCTACGATCTTGTGCCCCGGCAGAATCTGGTAGATAGTCAGGCTTTCAAGCCTTTTTACATTTATAGATGTCTGTACTCAGACATGATAGCTTCCGCTTGTGCTTTGACTTGTATGCTCTGATTGTTGGGTCATGAGACCCATGTTTGTAACATCTCGCTCCTCGGAGCCTATTGAATAAAGTACTTGTGTCGTAGAGTCATGTTGTGATGCTTCGTTGTATTTGCACATATCGAGCATATTGTGTGTATGATTGAAATGCTTGGTATGTGTGGGATCTGACTATCTAGTTGTTTATCTTTAGTAGCCTCTCTTACCGGGAAATGTCTCCTAGTGTTACCGCTGAGCCATGGTAGCTTGCTACTGCTCTGGAACACTTAGGCTGGCCGGCATGTGTCCTTCTTCGTTCCTGTGTCTGTCCCTTCGGGGAAATGTCACGCATTGAGTACCGGAGTCCTGTTAGCCCGCTACAGCCCGGTTTACCGGAGTCCTGCTAGCCCAGTGCTACAGCCCGGACCCACATGCTGATGACCGACATGTTCGAAGCTGGGTCATGGATGCCTGTCCCTGTAGGTCTGTGCCACTTTGGGTTTACGACTAGCCATGTCAGCCCGGGCTCCTTATCATATGGATGCTAGCGACACTATCATATACGTGAGCCAAAAGGCGCAAATGGTCCCGGGCAAAGGTAAGGCGACACCCGTGGGGATACCGTGCGTGAGGCCGCAAAGTGATATGAGGTGTTACCGGCTAGATCGATGTGACATCGAGTCGGGGTCCTGACAGCAGACGCGCATCTCACCACCCTCGCCTGGGTGGGGAGCAGCGCAAGGTGGGTGGCAGTCGCCGCGTATTGCTCTTGCTTCCTGAAGCTCCTGAGATGCATTGGTGATGAAATCCTGAGCGCCACTCGCTCCTTGCCAAGTTTCTTCCTAAGGGAGACGTGTCGCGAACCACGCCTCCAAGTGGTGCCTGAGCGCCTCCCTCGTAATGTTGGCAAGGTCTAAGGCCCTCCAGAAAAGAGCCCTCGAGCCATGCCCGAGGAGGGCGCCTGGCGCGCCTTCCTATGCGATGGAGGGAGGCGCCCCAGGTGCGGGCACTGATCCTGATGAGGTACCACTTGCGGCACCGCCCTCCTGAGGTCCATCATGGAGTAGCTGCTTCTTCTTCTTCTTGGGGACGACCTCAGGAGGACATCGAGCTGCATTGTTGTAGCGGTCTTTGATTGACGCTTCTTGGAAGGCGCGCTCGAGGGAGCACACTGCATCTCTTTCTTCGCAGGGGGCTGTGATGACCCCGCCGCTCCCTGGCATCTTGAGGACGTTGTAGCCGTTGTGCGTCACTGCCATGAACTTGGCCAGGGCTGGATACCCGAGGATGGCATTGTACGGTAGACGAATGTGGGCGACGTCGAAGTCGGTGAGCTCTGTGTTGTAGTTGTTGCGTTCTCCAAAGGTGAATGGGAGGCGGACCTGACCTATCGGTGTGGTGGAGCCGTCGGTCACTCCTGAGAAAGGCTGGGTAGGCTGAAGCTGATCGTAGGGCACGTGAAGGTTGTCGAACATATCGATGGACAGGATGTTGAGCCCTGCGCCGCCGTCGATGAGGGTCTTGGTGACTTGCATGTTGCTGATGATGGGTGAACAAAGCATTGGGAGAGCGCCGACGGTGGCCAAGCACTTGAGCTGGTCTGCTGAGCTGAAGGTAATAGCGCACTTGGACCACCTCATCGGGCGTGTAGCGTCGAGCTTGGGAAGAATTGCATTCACCTGCGAGCAAACTGCTTGAAGATACGCTGTGAGGCCAGGGCTTGAGCTCTGCCCAAGATGCAGGCGATAGCACGCGGCTCCTAGAAGCCCCCATCCCCCTCGTCTTGGTGATGGTCGTTGTTCCTTCTTGGTGGCGGCAGTGGAGGAAGCCCAGCGTTGCCCTGAGAACGGTCCTCGCGAGGCTGATCCCTCCAGGCACCTTTGTGAGGCTGATCCTGCCTGTGGTCCTCACGAGGCCGGTCACGCCACTCCTGGAGTGGGCCCTGGTCGTCCTAGTGTCCTCCGCCGCATCCTCCTCCTCGGTTGTAGCCTCGGTCGTTGCACTCGGTGCGTCGACCAAAGTGTCCATCGCGAATTGCCCTGAGCTCTTGACAATTGTTGGTGTTGTGGCTATCTACGTTGTGGAAGGCGCAGAATGGTCGGCTGCCCTTGAATCACTCAGGCTGGTCCCTGTCGCGCTTTGTGTCCGGCTCTACCGCGAGTACGGCGGCTCCCTTGAGCATCACGTCATTGGTCGGCAGCGGGGAGCTCGAGAAGGGAAAGGCTCCCTTCCTTAGCCCTTGCGCACTTGGTCACCAGGTTGAACAGCTCCAGGGATGTGCATAGCTCCTCATGGATGGTGAGCTCCTTCTTCATCTTGATGTTGCAGATGCCACTGGAGAACGCAGAGATGATGGCCTCGTCCGTCACCTTGGGGATCTTGAGACGAACGTTGTTGAAGTGCTGGATGAACTTTTGGAGGGTCTCCCCTGGTCTTTTGCTTGACGCGGCGCAGGTCACCCAAGGCCGGGGGGCGGTCGCGAGTGCCCTGGAAGTTGGCGATGAAACGGTCGCGCACCTCGTCCCAGGAGGCGATCGAGCCCGGAGGCAGGTTCAGGAGCCACGAGCGCGCCCATCTTTGAGAGTCATGGGGAACCGGTTCGCCATGACTTTCTCGTCGCTGTTGGCCGCCTCGATGCTCAGCTCGTAGAGCTGCAAGAACTCTGCAGGGTCGGGGGTGCCGTTGTAGCGAGGAGGCAGATTTGGCTTGAACTTACCTAGCCAGGCGACACTACACAGCTCGGGGGTGAAGGCGCGACAGCCGGCCGTGGTCACCGAGGCCCGCCTTGGAGGTGGATCCCGGTCGTGGTGCCCCTGCATCGCCGTGGCACACGGCACATGGCTCTGTCGCAGCAAGCCATCCTAGCGCAGCGGAGCTGGGAGTGGTGGAGCACTTCCTTGGGGATGGGGAATCTCCTGGAAGCTTCTTTCCTCATGGGCTGGCATGCGGCGCGGTGGGTCGCGCCGCTGAACCGCGCATCTTGGAGCGAGGATGCCGCCTTGGCGCGGGAGGGGGGGAGGGGGCCTGAGGTGCTCCCTAAGTCGCACGCCTCGGTGCAAGGGTGCCATCTTGTTGTGGAGGAGGCGGAGGCGCTCCGTGAGCCACGTCGCCCGCAGCTGGCGGAGGGTGAGGCAGTGAGGGGGACGGTGCAGGAGAGCCTCCCGCGGCGCTGTCGAGCTCGGCGATGTGGTCCAGCCAGTCCTCGTAGAGGTCATCGACCAGACGGTAGCATAGGACCTCGCGTGCCATGAGTAGCGCGGCCTGCGTGGCCATGGGGGCGCAGCAAGCGTGAGATGATGAGTCGGCCGGAGTCAGTGACGGGGTGGCGGTGTGGTCGTCCCGGCGCTAGGAGGGATGCAGCGAAGAGGCTTGCTACTCGTTTGCTGCCGGACCCGTGACGACGTTGGTGTCGGGTGACGGAGAACGACAGGGAGGCCTGCCGACAGGAGCCGTCCGAGCAACACGGGCGGTATGGGCGGCCCGGCGCTCAGCGCGTGCTCGGCGAGCATCGGCCATGAGCTTGGTGGAGTGACGAAGCGTCGGTCGATGAAGAAGAAGGCTTCGGCGCACCCCTACCTGGCGCGCCAAATTTTGGATTTCAGATTCCGGGAAAACCCTTCAGGTTCGAACACTGGGGTGCGCGCGAAGATCTCTCCCTCACTGATCACGCCCTTAGGCACTTCACGGTCTCAAAGGTTAGCTCGACGAACTCGCAACACAAGAGACACAAGATTTATACTGGTTCGGGCCACCGTTGTGGTGTAATGCCCAACTCCTGTGTGGTGGTAGTGGATTGCCTCTTGGGCTGAGGATTAACAGTACAAAGGGAAGAACATCCTCCTGAGGTGAGGTGTTCTTGTGCTTGGTGAGTTTGTGTGGTGGAGGATGATCTGAATGATCCGTCCCGGATGAGATGGCTGAGGTTCTCCCCCTCCTACTGTGGTGGCTAATCCTATTTATAGAGTACCTGGTCCTCTCCCCAAATATTGAGCCGGAAGGGAGCCAACAACGGCCAATTTGAAAGGGGGCAGCTAGTACATGTTATCCTAACAAAAGCAGTCTTCGCCTGCCAAAGGCTCTGGCGGTGACGCCGCCTTGGGCAACACGGTGACCTTCGTCCTGTCGTCCTACTGGTCTTGGTCTCGTTGCACCGATATGGAAAGCTCTGCTTGACGCCTCGGTACTCTTCGTCTGCGCTTGCCTCCTTAGCACCAAAGAGGAAACAAGGACACTGTGCGCGCTGGCACCCGCCTGGCGCCTGCCTGATCTCGTTCGTCATGGCCCACGTCATTGGAACCTCAAGAGGTTTGCCTAGCCTTGTTCTCTCTGCCCCTTGCGAGCCAGCCTGGTGAGGCCGCTCCTGAGGAGGTCTTGTGTCGTCCGCCTCATGAGGCTTGGCCCCTCGCGAGGGTCTTGAATGCTTGTTGGTGAAGATGGGTCGTACGGGCCCGCTCGCAGAGCCACATCATGGGACGTAGGCAGGCATTTCTGGGGACCCCCATTCCCAGAACGCCGACAATACCCATTTCATTGATACCAATGCATATGTAGTGTAGATCCTTGCTTGCGAGTACTTTGGATGAGTACTCACGGCTGCTTTCATCCCCCCTTTTCCCCTTTCAACACCTGGTTGTTGCGACCAGATGTTGGAGCCCAGGAGCCAGACTCCACTGACGATGACTCCTACTACACCGGAGGTACCTACTACTATGTGCAGGCCGCTGCAGACGACCAGGAGTAGTTTAGGAGGATCCCAGGCAAGAGGCCTGCACCTCTTTTGATCTGTATCCCAGTTTGTGCTAACCATCTTATGGCAACTTGTTTAACTTATGTTTTTACTCAGATATTTTTGCTTCTTCTGACTCATCTATGATCGAGCTCTTGTCTTCGAGCCCTTGAGGCCCCTGGCTTGTAATATGATGCTTGTATGACTTACTTTATTTTTAGAGTTGTGTTGTGATATCTTCCCGTGAGTCCCTGACCTAGTCATTCAAAATCTTTTACTAACATGGTTGTGCGTCTTACGGACCCACGTCGCCATTGGGTGGTATTAGGTTCTTTTATTCCTCAACCAATACTCTGAGACTATGATCTCCCTTCTATTTGGGATAAAAGATTTTCCTAACTGTGACTTTAGGTTCTCATAAATACTTCCTCCCGGAGAGCCCCTCATTCCCGACGATAGCTTGAATCGCCAGAAGATTCCGACGATAGTCTTCGATGTTCTCCCAAGACTTTGTGCCATCGCTTTTGCAATTCCCTTCCCTTGATAAAACCCTATGGGTAACCACATACCCTTGCCACTCATACAATCATTCCCCACTGATCTTGTTATTACAAGATACCCCAAAATTCTCTCTATTGTTCTGAGAATACTTTGTGCCTACTGCCTTACTGTTCTTTGCCACAAGAATACACCTCCACATAATTCCTTGCACTTATCGAATATCCGCTCATCCCTAGTTGATTCATGTATTTCACATATGACTTCGAAATACCATTCGATCTTTCGAAAATCCTCAACAACCTATTGCTCTTGAAATTCTTGCTTGCTTGCATTAGGATTAATCCCATATGTCTGGTAATCTTATTGTCATCCTTTGTCATTATCATTTTGAGTCTATTGATTCAATGTGTTGCGAATGCACATAGTCCTAAATCAGATAATAGAATTCATCCTTCTGGCTCAGACGCATTTTAAACATGAGTTGGATCTCGACCAATCAATTTGCCTTCAATTGTACCCCTAAGGCTATTCAACATATCCAACCTTAATCAGAGCGTTTGCTTCTGATCCCTTGATTTGGAAATCATAATTCCTTTGCATTTGAGCTCTGAGTTAGTCATTTCTTCTATAATCTGATCTCCTTGAATTCTTTCTTCCTCTGGTTGAGTACCGATGCTCACATCAGATCCCTTGTGCATCACCCGATCCTTTGTTCGATTTTATCCGACAACGTCCTTCGTATTCAATAAGCTTGCGAGCCTTTCCTCGGATACATAATGCCTTTGGTAAATTGTATCTTCTGCTTTCTCAAGCATGCTCTACTATTGTGCTTGTGTTATTTATTCTTGAAATTTGTGGTTTATGCTCCTAAGATGCCCCGATGGGTTGAACCTATGCCTTCCCCAAACCATATGAACCCGAAAGTTTTCGGGAGTCATAGTCTTTTGTTGTTTCGTCAGATAAAATTTCTACACTACAGCTTCATCAGAAGCAAGAAGTAAAATGAAAGGTTATGCATTGAAGAAGTGGGAGTCGACCTTGAGCCTTTGCATTCATGCCATGGACCCGATGTGGAACTTATCATCGAAGCTTCTTGTAATAATAATAATCCCCTTGTTATAAGTTCGTCTTGTATCAATGTTTAGTCCTTTGCAACCGTGGTTCTTACCATGATTCTTCTTCTTTGATCCCATTTTTCCAATAAGTTAAACCACTTGTCCTCTTCAGATCAATGCACCCTCCCAACCTCTATAATGATCTACCTTCGAGCATTATCCTGTGGTATCTAGATAATATCATAGAATCATATTACTTCTTATGAGTTCTTCTTCAAGTATTATTTCTCAACTGATTCCAATTTTCCTCGGGTTCTGAGTTGTTAGACACTCATGGACACCAATAAGTGAATCAATTTCGCACTCCGATTCAATAACTCTAAGTAATCTCCGTTGGTTGTGAGTTTATTAATCCTTCAAGTCATTCCTAGCCTAATTAGCTGTATTATTATTGTGCTAAATTTTAACTATGCTGTCGGCGTTCTGGGAACGGGGGTCCCCAGACTTGCCTGCATGCGGCCTGCGGCGTGGCTCAAAGGGGGGCCCAGCGTGGCCCATCTTCACCAACACAAACCCAAGACCCTCGCGAGGGGCCAAGCCTCGTAGGGCGGACGACGCGGAGCTTCCTCAGGCGCGGCCTCATCAGGCTAGCTCACGAGGAGGCGGAGAGATCAAGGCGGGGTACCTCGCAAGGTGCCCGTGACGCAAGCCATGACGACCGGGGGCGCCAGGCGGGTGCCAGCCCGCGCAGTGTCCTCCCTTCCTCTTTGGTGCAAAGGGGGCAAGCGCAGCCACGGAGTACCAAGGCATCAGGCAAAGGTTGCCATTTCGGTGCAACGAGACCAAGACCAGGAGGACTACGAGACGGAGGTCACCGTGGAGCCCAAGACGGCGTCATCACCAGAGCTTTGCGCAGGCGAAGACTACTTTTGTCAGGATAGCTGATACTAGCTGCCCCCCTTCAAATTAGCCCGCCATTGTTGGCTCCCTTCCCGCTCGATATTTGTGAAGAGGACCGGGGCCTCTATAAATAGGACCAGCCATCCACAGAGCCAAGAGAGCTGGACGGGGGATCGAACGATAGAGAAGATCCGGTAGAGAGAGAGAGAGAGAAAGGTGACTGAGCTCCTCCCAGCAGTTCATCGCCCCAGCCAAGAACAGACCCTCGCGAGGCTGTTCTTCCTTGTATTGTTCATCATCATCAGCCCAAGAGGCAATCCACCACACCACACACTGGAGTAGGGTATTACACCACAACAGTGGCCCGAACCAGTATAAGCCCTGTGTCTCTTGTGTTGTTCTTTCCATAGTTTAGATCCTAGCAAGGCAGTGGGGTGTAGGTAGGTAGGAGGCGAAGTCTCCGCGCGCACCCCAGTGTTCAAACCTCAAGGGTCTGCCGGAACCCGAAATCCGACATATGCTACATGGTCCTTCTTCCTGGAGCATAATTTTCGACGATGAGCTTAGCTTACATTGATCTTCCTTGTCATAGCGTATTGCGTTGAAAAACAATGCTTGATTTCGATTTTGTGTCGTATCCGTGGTTCCAATAACCTTTCGCTTCATCATTCCTTTAACTTGATGTCATCGCCGATCGATTATATCTTCATGAAATCTCTCAACAACTATGTCGTGATCATCATCAGCATTCTGAGCTCTTCCAGGATATCAGTTGAATTCATGATGAGAAATACCATCCTTCCCCTTGTTGATTTGTGTTACCAATGACAACTTGATGGCCTTCCCTCCATCACAAACTTGTTCATGATATGGATGCAACTTGCTATTCAGCTTGTATTATGATCTATCTTGAAGTATTACTGTCTTTTATGTCAATAATGTTGTGAGAGTTTCACCACCTCTTAAGGATTCTTGATACAGTAATGCTTCTCGCCATCACCACAATTTCTTGGTCCCCGTGTTCCAACCAAAAAAACAATAAGTGAACTCTGTTGTGAGAAGTTAATTTTACTAGCAACCCGATTTGAGTTAATGGACAATAGCTCCAATTTAGTGTGCTGGTTGCTAAACCGCCATTCTGACGTTGGTCATGCAACCCAACCCGTATCTCGGGTGCACCTTTCAACCATGTTTAAATTGTGGACGTTCTCCTCAAACATACATCATTATATCATTTGATCTGACAAATGTTATCTCCTTGTTCACATAACTTTGGAATTCCATCTTTTTGAAAACCTCAAGGAATTGTCGTTGAGCCCATAAGCCACCTCCTCATCCTCTCCTTGGTTTAATGATGAACTCTTGTTTCCTAACTCACTTGCATAGTTCATTTCTCGAGAATCTTGCGATGCCATCTCGTCAACTTGTGTTGCACCTTTTCTTCTCAGGCATCCTGAGTATGTGGTATCCTAACACCAATCGGATCTAAAGCTCGGTCAGATATGCTGGTTGAAACTTATTTCCAAGAGTTATAATGTTGGTATTTTATATAAACTGGTAAGATGGTCTCATGCCTAGCACACCTGGCGAAAGGCCCTATTGTTATAGTTTCCTTTTTAGCAAGGTTGACCATTCTTCCATGAGAAAATTGTAAGACTTATTCTATAAGTTGTTCCTGATGAATCCTTTGAGTATCCAAAGTCTGACCTTTGCTTGAAGACCATGTCAATGCTATCTCGAAGCATGTCTGTGGTACTCTGATTTTCGATAAAAACATTTGAAGCACAATGCTAAATTTTCCTTATGAATTATCCAAACACCTTTGTATCAGTAATTTCATGAAATTTCTCTCCTGTTACCCAAAGGGTTTTCTATGTTATATCCTATCATGGATATCATGCTCTGCTTGTCCTTGGGAAGGATATACCCCTGAAATATGTGTTTAAACAC
Organism: Triticum aestivum; assembly: GCF_018294505.1. Lineage (NCBI taxonomy): Eukaryota > Viridiplantae > Streptophyta > Magnoliopsida > Poales > Poaceae > Triticum > Triticum aestivum. Next base: position 355,962,993 of record NC_057809.1, read on the forward strand.
ATTTTCCTCTTCATTGTTCTGTTTAATAAGATAATCACAAATTTCCTTTCAATTGTTCTGTTTAACCTTTCATGTGATCAATATGACATAAGCAGTAATAATTCCCTGCAGGGGTAAACACCTCTGTGTACAACTCTGTTAGTACGACCTTGTTACTATTGTTGATGACATTCCAGGAACCACCGATGGATAAGAACTTTGCCTATTGGTCTGCCTCGTTCACCGAGCAGGAAAATGGTTCTCATCGTCCCTAGCCCTTGGTACCGACGTTGTTGACAGCATAACTAACAGGCTATCCTCTAACATACCTTGCTATCTTGACCGTGCAAGACGTCAGCGCCCCTTATCTAGTTTTAACCCATATGGTGGGCCCATAACCCACAGTCCCACAGGATCGAAACCCGACTCTCCTGTACCCCCTATTTCCAAAGTTATTGCTCATGCGTGGCTTCGTAAGTACTTCACGAGCCACATTCCGAGAGATCATAAATTCTGGTACCACACACAATACTTATTCCTGTTGCTTTGAACCACTTTCACACCCTGTTGCAGGCATCGAATGATTGTCTGCCCGCTCAAAACTTCCCATGATACCTCCTTACTTTGATCTTGATATTTTCTTAAGTTTGAATTCGAGAATTACTTTCCACCACCTTCCCCGATGTTATCTACTAGATCGTCAAGCTTGTAGAGGTCCGTTCTCCCAGAAACCCCCCTTATTCTTTCGTAAGTCCAATGGAGTGATGACCCACAAGTATAGGGGATCTCTCATAGTCCTTTAGATAAGTAAGAGTGTTGAACCCAATGAGGAGTAGAAGGAAATGACAAGCGGTTTTTAGTAAGGTATTCTCTACAAGCACTGAAATTGTCAGTAACAGATAGTTTTGTGATAAGGTAATTCGTAATGGGTAGCAAGTAATAAAATTAAACAAGCTTCAGCCAGGTGGCCCAATACTTTTGTAGCAAAGGACAAGCCTAGATAAACCATTATATAAAGGAAAGTGCTCCCGAGGACACATGGGAATTATCATCAAGCTAGTTTTCATCATGCTCATATGATTCACAGTCGTTACTTTGATAATTTGATATGTGGGTGGACCGGTACTTGGTTACTACCCTTTCTTGGACAAGCATCCCACTTATGATTAACCCCCTTCGCAAGCATCCGCAACTACGAAAGAAGAATTAAGGTAAACCTAACCATAACATTAAACATATGGATCCAAATCAGCCCCTTACGAAGCAACACATAAACTAGGGTTTAAGCTTCTGCCACTCTAGCAACCCATCATCTACTTATTACTTCCCAATGCCTTCCCCTAGGCCCAAACAATGGTGAAGCGTCATGTAGTCGACGTTCACATAACACCACTAGAGGAAAGACAACATACATCTCATCAAAATATCAAACGAATACCAAACTCACATGACTACTTATAGCAAGATTTCTCCCATGTCCTCAGGAACAAACATAACTACTCACAAATCATATTCATGTTCATAATAAGAGGGGTATTAATATGCATAAAGGATCTGAACATATAATCTTCCACCAAGTAAACCAACTAGCATCAACTATAAGGAGTAATCAACACTACTAGCAACCCACAAGTACCAATCTGAGGTTTTGAGACAAAGATCGGATAAAAGAGATGAACTATGGTTTGAGAGGGGATGGTGCTGGTGAGATGTTGATGGAGATTGACCCCCTCCCGATGAGAGGATCGATGGTGATGATGATGGTGACAATTTCTCCCCTCCCGGAGGGATGTTTCCCCTGCAGAACATCTCCGTCGGAGCCCTAGATTCGTTCCGCCAAGGTTCCGCCTTGAGACGGCGGCGCTTCATCCCGAAAGCTTCCTTCTGATTTTTTCCAGGGCAAATGACACCTTATACCAAAAGATGGCCATCGGGGGCCTGTCAGGTGGCCCACGAGGCAGGGGGCGCGCCGCCCACCCTCATGGACGGTGGCTGGATCCCCTCTGATGCTTTATTCACACAATATTTTTAATATATTCCAAAACTAACTTTCAGTGAGTTTCAGGACTTTTGGAGTTATGCAGAATAGGTCTCTAATATTTGCTCCTTTTCCAGCCTAGAATTCCAGCTGCCGGCATTCTCGTTCTTCAAGTAATCCTTATAAAATAAGAGAGATAAGGCATAATTATTGTGACATAATGTGTAATAACAACCCATAATGCAATAAATATCGATATAAAAGCATCATCCAAAATGGACGTATCAAGTCCCCCAAGCTTAGACCTCGCTTGTCCTCAAGCAGAAGCCGATATCAAAAAATATGTCCACATGTTTAGAGATAGAGGTGTCGATAAAATAAAATATAGACATGAGGGCATCATGATCATTCTTAGAGCAGCAACACACACACATATATATATTCATATGATTTCTTATGCTAAAGTAACAATCCATTCACAATGTAAAGTATGAATCAGAAACTTCATTGAAAGCTAGCAAACTATAATCTCAGTCATTGAAGCAATTGCAATTTGTCATAACATCGGAAAGAGTCAACATAAGAGCTTTTCAGCAAGTCCACATACTCAACTATCATTTAGTCTTTCACAATTGCTAGCACTAACACAATACTTATGGGTGTGAAGTTTTAATCGGACACAGAGGAAGATAGGGGCTTATAGTTTTGCCTCCCAACCTTTTACATCAAGGGTAATGTCAACAATAATAGTTTATGAAAACCCACATCAAGATCTTTCCAACACACAGTGCTTGCCAAAGGATAAAGTATAAAAAGGTAAGGTGAAGATCACCATGACTCTTGCACAAAGTATAGGATAAATATAAAAGATAGGCCCTTAGCAGAGGGAAGCAGAGGTTGTCATGTGTTTTTATGGTTGGATGCACGAAATCTTAATGAAAAAGAAGTCACTTTATATTGCCACTTGTAGGGACCTTTATTATGTAGTCGGTCGCTTTTATTTCTTCCACATCACAAGCTCGTATAAAGATTATTTTCTCCACACTAATAGGTCATACATATTTAGAGAGCAATTTTTATTGCTTGAAACAATGACAACTTACTTGGAGGATCTTACTCAATCCACAGGTAGATATGTTGGACTCTCATGGCAAAACTGGGTTTAAGGATATTTGGAAGCACAAGTAGTATCTCTACTTGGTGCAAAGAATTTGGCTAGCATGAGGGGGAAAGACAATCTCAACATGTTGGATGATCCATGACAATATAATTTATTTAGGATATAAGAAAACATTACCCAATATGTTGTCTTCCTTGTCCAACATCAACTTTTTAGCATGTCATATTTATGGGTGCTCAAAATCATAAAAGATGTCCAAGATAGTATATTTATATGTGAAAACCTCTCTTTCTTTATTATTTCTTATTAATTGCAACGATGACCAAAACTATGTTTGTCAACCCTCAACAACTTTTATTCATCATACTCTTTATATGTGAAGTCATTACTCTCCATAAGATCAATATGATCTCTCTATTTTTTTATTCTTTCTTTTCTTTTCTTTTTTATTCCCTCAAGATCATAGAAAGATAACCAAGCCCTTGACTCAAAACTAATATTTATTATATATAGCTCACGGACTTGATTACATAGATAAGGATCAACACAAAACTCAAAGCTAGATCATACCAAAACTTTATTCTACTAGATCCAGATATAACGAAAAGGATCGAACTAAGAAAAACAGTAAAGATAGAGGTGTGATCGTGATACAATACCGGGGCACTACCCCAAGCTTGGCAGTTGCCAAGGGGAGTGCCCATACCCATGTATTTATGTCTCTTTCTTCGGAGGTGGTGATGTGATATTCTTGGCGATGATGCCCCTTAGGATATGATTCTCTTCCTCGAGCTTATTGACTTGCTGCTTGAGATCCATTATTTTCTTGTGGAGCTTACATGTGATGGCTAAAGCTCCTTGCACCCATGGATGTTGCATAGCTGCGGGAGAACAAGTAACAATCTTTTTCATATCTTCATAAGAAAGAAATCTAACATTGGAAGGAATGACCGAGTTTGGAATTGCTGAGCTCTGAAGTTCCTCCATCGTAAATCTGGCCTGGAGACGAGAGGTAACTTATTAATCTTCCTCCATGGCATCTATCCTTTTCAAGTCGGCCTCCATCTCTTCCTTAGTTGATGGCCCAAAGTGATCAGCATCGTTGTTTGCTTTTGGCCACGGTGTCAGATGAGATACCCGACTCTCCCCAACCAACTCCTGAGAAGACATCTTGCTCTAAATATGCAACAGAGACATCTCGAAACAAAAACAGAGGATCGTGTCATGGTACGGTGGTTAAGACCTTCGGGAGATTTTATAATGAATTTTTACCGACCAAAAGAAGTATCATGCAAGAAATCAGAGTCCGGAGGGCATACGAGGTGCCCATGAGGCAGGGGTCGCGCCCTCCACCCTTGTGGATGCCGCGTGTCCTTTCTGGACTACTTATTTTCCTATTTTCTTAAATATTCCAAAACGGAGAAAAATTGCTATTAGAACTATTTTGGAGTCAGTTTACTTACCGTACCACATACATATTCCTTTTCGGAGTCTGAAACGTTTTGGAAAGTGTCCCTTGTGTACTCCTCCCGGGTTACGGTGTTAATAACGTTGGTTTCAAAATTTATCAGATTACTTGAGTGTCGGATTTTGGGTTCCGGCAAAACCTTTAAGGTTCGAACTTTGGGGTGCGCACGAAGATCTCTCCTTCCCCCTAGCTCACTCACTCACCACGATCTCAAAGCTCAGCTTGTCGAACTCGAAGAACAAGGGACACAAGAGTTTATACTAGTTCGGGCCACCGATGTGGTGTAATACCCTACTCTAGTGTAGTGTAGTGGATTACCTTGTAGGCTGCGGAGAGGTGCTCTTAAGCTTGGTGAGCTGGTGCATATGAGGGTGGGATGGATCCGATCACCGCTCCCCTTCCTATGGTGGTGGCTAGTCCTATTTATGGAGGCCCTGAACCTCTTCCCAAATATTAGGCGGGAAGGGATGCCACAACGGCCAATTCAAAGGGGGACATCTAGTACAAGTGTCCGTGGCAAAACCGGCGGATCTCGGGTAGGGGGTCCCGAACTGTGCATCTAAGGCGGATGGTAACAGGAGGCAGGGGATATGATGTTTACCCAGGTTCGGGCCCTCTTGATGGAGGTAAAACCCTACGTCCTACTTGATTGTTCTTGATGATATGAGTATTACAAGAGTTGATCTACCACGAGATCAAAGAGGCTAAACCCTAGAAGCTAGCCTATGGTATGATTGCATGTTGTCCTACATACTGAAACCCTCCGGTTTATGTAGACACAAGGTCGGTTACAAAGGAGGAGATATGCATATCCGTATTGACTAGCTTGCCTTCCACGCCAAGTAGAGTCCCTTCAATCTTGCATCTTCATAGTCCAACAGTTCGGCCAAAGGATATAGTCCGGCTGTCTGGAGAACCCCTAATCCAGGACTCCCTCAGTAGCCCCTGAACCAGGCTTCAATGTCGATGAGTCCGGCGCGCAGTGTTGTCTTCGGCATTGCAAGGCGGGTTCCTCCTCCGAATACACCATGGAAGAGTTTGAATACAAGGATAGTGTCTGACCCTGCAAAATAATTTCCACATACTACCGTAGAGAGAATAATACTTCCACAAATCTAATATGCTGACATGTTTTGATAGTATGACATCACTTCATGGCCCGGTTATTATTCGAACCTCTTTTCTCAACCAGCTCCGCACATATCGCGAGGCGGTTTTCTTGATATGTCTTGTCAAAGCAGAGATCGTGTTCCCCTTATTACAGGATTCTCATCAATACGGACATGGGTAACCCAACCGCGCCATCAATTGTGGCGCCTGGGGAATAAGCGGTTTCGCGAGGCAAGTGGGGAGACTCATCGCCTCCTCCGCCCTTATAAAGGGACAAAGATTTACTTTTTTCACCCACGCCTTCTTCCTTCTCTCTTACCCATTCCCGCACACCCAAGCTCTAGCGCCCAAGCTGGCGTTCTTATTCTCAAACCACTCCAAGCATGTCTGGAGCAGGAGGCAAGTGGATGGTTTCCTCCGTCATAGAGGAAAACATCAAAAAGTTACGGGAAGCCGGATACCTAGCTGCGAATATCACGCACCGGCTGCCGAATGCGGGGCAGATCGTCCCAACGCCTGAACCCCATGAGAGGGTAGTTTTTCTTACCCATTTCATCCGCGGACTGGGATTTCCTCTCCACCCTTTGTCCGTGGGCTCACGTTCTACTACGGGCTGGATTTCCATGATCTGGCCCCCAACTTCATCCTCAACATCTCCGTGTTTATCGTCGTCTGCGAGGCCTTTCTCCGCATCAGGCCCCACTTCGGCCTATGGCTAAACACCTTGAATGTGAAACCAAAGGTAGTGGGTGGCCAGCAAGCAGAATGTGGAGGCGCCATGGTGGGCAAGATGCCTAATGTCACCTGGCTTGAGGGTACCTACGTGGATACCATAAAGGGGTGGCAATCGGGGTGGTTCTACATCACCGAGCCGCGCGACTCCAACTGGGTGGCAGCCCCCAAATTTTGATCCGGAATCCCCACGCGGCTCACCTCCTGGAAAAAGAAGGGCCTGTCCTGGGGTTCTTCAGTAGAGCTGACCGGACTCCAAACCTGCATCCAGAACATGACGAACAAGAAAATCAAGCTCGTTGTCGGAGTAAATAACCATGGGTAGCCTAGCCGGCTCCCCCTGGCCCTTCTGAAAAAATTACGAGCCGATTCGGCCCCCAAGAATCCAAGACACAGGGCCGCCTTCCCCTTGCCGGCTGTCTCCAGGCCGGCTATCGGAAGGCGGCCCGACTTCAGCCCTCATGAAGAGAAGCCGCGGAAGGGCCGGCTCCGAGAAGCCGGCTCCCATAAAGCGGTCAAGATCATACCCTCGAAGTCTGCATCCACATAACGGCGATGTGACGGGGCGTGGCTACAGTGAAGCCTGCCACCCCCGAATCCCGGAGCACGCCTGGCACAGTGCGCCGTACGGGTGGCCATGACCCATCCGGCGCAGCACTGTTGCCACGTTGACCCTGATGTCATCCACAATGGGCTACCAGTACGGCCCACGGGTGGTGGACCCCTTCGGGCAGAGAGACACCCGAAGGCGGCCAGACCTCCCCCAGTCAGCCCAAGATAGAGCCGGCTCCCCACAGCTAGCTTGCCACCTCCCTCGAAGAAGATGCCCCATTAAGGAGACAAGACGCGGTGGGGCTACAGTGATCGCCCATCGGGCAGCGGCACTGTAGCCACGCCCACTTCGGCGAAGCCCTCGCCACCAAGATTGAGCAACAGTAACCAGCCGCCGACAAGGCCTTGACAGTGGGGCCTGCTTGTCGACCAAGGAGCCGGCAGCCGGCGGGACCCACTAGCCGGCGGGCCCCAGCAGCCGGCGCAGAAGCCGGAGAGCGTAGACACAGAAGGCTGGGCCCCGCGCCCAGCCGGATTACCATCGTACCCCCGGGGGTAGGCCTATATAAACCCCCCGGGGCATCCATGCAAAGGGAGATCAATCCCTGCTAGTCTCAGACACCACATAGGGAGGAGAAGAGAGCAAGCTGTGCCCTTCTTCCTCCTCTCGCTAAACAGCTCAAGGAGCACCGTGTAGCTACTTGTTCATCTAGTGACCATGCAGAGACCCCGCAGAGCAGCAGTAGGGGTGTTATCTCCACGGAGAGCCCCGAAGTTGGGTAAGATTCGCCGGCGTGCATGCCTTCGCCTCATCCCGTTTCCAGGCACCGGCGATGTCTTACTGGCTCCCACAATGATAAGCCACTCGTTGGCATATGTCGCACCTACCACCCGACATTTGGCGCCCACCGTGGGGCCAAGTGCACCATCGTCCGGAGACCTGTTCTGGACGGGAACCCTCTTCCTCCCCCGCGAGCGTAGCCAGCCCGGCACGCCCGATGGCGCTTGCCATGACGTGCTACAAGGCGTCACCAACATCTGTGCGGTGAGCAGCCTCGCCAATCTCCTTGACAAGACTCTCATCTCTGACGAGCTCGCCTCCGACGCGGGCACCGACCACCTCGTCAACCTCCTCGGCCAGCTCCACGTCTCCGGCGAGCCTGCCGTGGACTTGGAGTCGGTTGGCTCCACCGATCCGATGCCTGTCGACTCCGACATGGCCTCACTCGACACGTTCCCCACCAACGTCGCGATCTACAATGAGCCGCTCCCCCGGGCCGATGGCTGCAACACTGTCACCACCGAGGTGATGGTCATCGGCCACGGTGGCGCTTCTGACGAGAGCGCCCACGACGCCCCGCACGCGGCGGTCCACGACTTGTCCATCCCCCTCCCGGCCGATGCCGATGCTGAAGCGCTGGAAGCTCGCCGCCTTGCCCTCCTCGTGGAGGGCCGGAAGTTGGTTTCCATGAGACGCCTCGCTGAGGCCTACCGACGCGAGGCCGACCGTGCCGCCTTTGGCACGCCGCCCCTAGGCGGGCCTAGCCGGGCCGGCGTTGTCAGACAGTGTGGCGCTGTCGTCGCCGATACGCTAGAGTCGACCGCCCAGTCTACGCTACTCCACTCGAGAACCTGCGTGCCGCCCAGGCGGCCGTAGACGAGCTAGACGGACTAGGGGCCGAAGAGCTCCCCCACATGACCGGGCGCATCCAGCAGCTGATCGATGCAGCCGCGCAGCGGCACGAAGCCGACGCCCGCGCGGAAAGCCCTCCCCCGTGCCGAGATCATGGCGCGACGTCCCGGACGCCGACCACGGGTAAAACCCGCGCGCGGCGCGAGAAAGAACCGGCTGCCAGCCGAAGCCGAACCCGAATCTCCATCGAGCGAGACGCAGAAGGCCACCCCCGGGCCGTGGAGTGGCGGGGCAACCTGCCTCCGCCCTGGCCCCATGGAGAGAGATATCCCACCCTGCCGCCTGTTGCGCATCCGACTCTCAGTGGCCGGCTAGGTCGCCGCGAAGGAGTCGGCGAGAACGACGCCCGCCATCGGATCGACCGCCTGGCGCGATCCCTGGCGCTAGAAGAAGAAGACGATGTCGGCCCGCCTTGCTTCGGCCCCCGCATCCACGACGAGCCTTTCCCCAAAGGGTTCTCGCTCCCAAGAGACACGCCCAAGTACAACGGCTCCGTGAAGCCGGAAGATTGGTTGATCGACTACTCCACGGCGGTTAGCATAGCCAACGGCAACAGGCGCGTTGTCGTGAAGTGCGTGCCCCTCATGCTGCAAGGCACGGCGCAGACCTGGCTCAACAGCCTCAAGCCATACAGCATCAACAGCTGGCTAGACTTCACAGAAGCCTTTGTCCGCAACTTCACCAGCACCTACAAGCGGGCTCCCAAGCCCAGACAGCTCTCCTTGTGCGTACAAGGCCCCGCCGAGTCCACTCGCGACTACCTCACGTGTTGGGCCGAGCTCCGCAACTCTTGCGAAGGGGTGCATGAGGTGCAAGCCATAGAATACTTCACTGCTGGGTGCCGAGAAGGCACCCTCCTCAAGCACAAGCTCCTCTGCGACGAGCCGACTACCCTCGACGAGCTTCTGATCATAGCGGACAAGTACACCACCGCTGACTCCTCGATGAAGACCGAACTCCGGGTAGACGCGTCTGGAAAGGTACTCAACCCGGCGCCCAAGACGCCGGCTGTGGACTCCGGCCGACGCCCACACCAGAACGACCACAAGCGCAAGGGCCCGGTGCCGCCCTCCACCAGTCGGCAGGTGGCCACAGTCGAAGACGAGCAGCCCGAAGCATGGCCCGCACCCAAGAAGCAGAGGGGCGGCAAGCCGGCTTGGCAGCCGGCCTTCTCCTACGAGCAGAATCTCGACGCCCCGTGCAAGTTCCACAGTGGCGTGAAGCCGTCCAACCACACGACCCGGAAGTGCCACTAGCTCACCCGAATCTCTAAAGGCGAAGGGCTCGCACCGCCTCCGCTTGCCGGTCCGCCGCCTCCAACTCCGTAGCCGCCGGCCGCTTGGCCCGCAGTCGGAGCCGTGCACGATGAGTTCCCCGACGAGCATGCCGCCTATATCATCGTTACAAGCCAGCCCGAAGACCGGCGCAGCAAACGCAGAGATCACCAAGAAGTCAGCATGGTTGCTGCCAACCCCGCCGAGCACATGCACTGGTCAGAAAAACCTATCAGCTGGAACCGGACCGACCACCCAGAGCTGATGCCGTCTCCCGGCTCTTATGTGTTGGTTTTGGATGCCACCCTTGCAACGGATAGACGCGTTGCTCGATTCTCCCGCGTGCTGATAGACGGCGGGAGCAACATCAACATCCTGTACCGTGACACCATGGAGAAGCTGAATGTCAAGACGAAGCAGCTCATGCCTACTCGGACTGTGTTCCATGGCATCGTACCCGGCCTGTCCTGCACCCCCATTGGCAAGATCAAGATTGATGTACTTTTTGGGGACAAGGAGCATTTCCACCGAGAAGCGATCTGGTTTGAAGTGGTGGACCTGGAGAGCCCTTACCATGTATTGCTTGGCCGACCTGCCTTGGCCAAGTTCATGGCAGTTCCCCAATATGCATACCTCAAGATGAAGATACCGAGCACCAAAGGCGTCATCACCATAGCCGGCGATTACAAGAAGTTCTCTGAGTGCGCAGCAGCCAGCAGTCGGTTGGCCGAGTCCCTTGTGATTGCCGAAGAAAAGAAGATGTTGGACCGAGTCGTGGCCACGGCCGGCAAGCAGTCGGCCTTGTCCCCCGATCCCAAGGAGCATGATGCTCAAGGATCTTTCCAGCCGGCCAAGGAGACAAAGAAGATACCTCTTGACCCCGAGCACCCAGAGAGGTTTGCCGTCATCGGGGCAAACCTAAACAACAAATAGGAAGGCGATCTCACCAATTTCCTCCGTGAGAATCGGGACATCTTTGCATGGTCCCCCAAGGACATGTCGGGCGTCCCGAAGGAATTCACCGAGCACAAACTACACGTCCGAGAAGACGCAAAGCCAGTCAAACAACCCCTCCGCCGACTGTCGGAGGAGAAACGCAGGATTGTGGGAGAGGAGATAGCCCGGTTTCTGGCAGTCGGCTTCATTATGGAAGTTTTCTTTCCGGAGTGGCTCGCCAACCCGGTCCTCGTGCTAAAGAAAAACAACAAGTGGCACATGTGTATAGACTACACGAGCCTCAACAAGGCCTGCCCCAAAGATCCCTTTGCCCTGCCAAGGATTGACCAAGTGATAGACTCCACGGCCGGATGCGAGCTGTTAAGTTTCTTGGATGCTTACTCAGGGTATCACCAGATAAAGTTAAATCCGGTAGACCGCCTGAAGACCGCCTTCATCACGCCATTCGGAGCCTTCTGCTACCTGACTATGACATTCGGCTCGAGAAATGCCGGTGCCACTTTTCAGCGTTGCATGCAGAAGTGCCTCCTCAAGCAACTCGACAGAAATGCCCACGTCTACGTAGACGACATTGTGGTGAAGACGGAGAAGAGCGACACCTTGCTGGAAGACCTCAAGGAAACATTTGAGAACCTATGCCGGTTCCAAATCAAGCTTAACCCCGAGAAATGCGTGTTCGGAGTGCCAGCCGGCCAGCTCCTAGGCTTCCTGGTCTCCGAACGCGGCATCGAATGCAACCCAGTAAAGATCAAGGCCATTGAGAGAATGGCGATTCCTACCAAACTTCGAGACGTCCAGAAGTTTACCAGATGCATGGCCTCCCTAAATCGCTTCATCAGCCGGCTCGGAGAGAAAGCTCTTCCCCTCTACCGCCTCATGAAGAAGACCAACCACTTCGAGTGGAATGACCAAGCCGATCAAGCTTTTCATGAGCTGAAGAAGATGCTGGCCACGCCGCCTGTCCTGGCGGCGCCGACTGAGAAAGAGCCCATGCTCCTCTACATTGCCGCATCTGGCCGGGTGGTCAGCACCGTCATCGTAGTCCAACGCCCAGAAGAAGGCCGAGCCCAGCCGGTCCAGAGGCCGGTGTACTATTTGAGCAAGGTGTTGTCTACCTCGAAGCAGAACTACCCGCACTACCATAAGATGTGCTACGGCGTGTACTTCGCCGCCAAGAAGCTGAAGCCCTACTTCCAAGAGCATCCCATCACGGTTGTATGCACCGCCCCACTGGCCGAGATCATAGGCAACCGGGATGCATCCGGCCGGGTGGCGAAATGGGCCATCGAGCTGGCCCCCTATACGATCTTCTACTAGCCTCGCACCGCCATCAAGTCCCAAGCATTGGCCGACTTCCTCGTTGACTGGGCCGAGACCCAGTACCTACTGCTGGCTCCTGACTCCACTCATTGGCGCATGCACTTCGATGGGTCCAAGATGCGCACCGGCTTGGGAGCCGGTGTCATCCTCACCTCTCTCAAAGGTGACAAGCTCAGATACATGCTGCAAATTCACTTTGCCGCCTCCAACAACATGGCCGAGTACGAGGCGCTCATACACGGGCTCCGGCTTGCCAAAGAACTCAGAATTCGCCGGATCCTATGTTATGGCGACTCGGACTTGGTGGTCCAGCAATCATCCGGCGACTGGGATGCCAAGGACGCAAATATGGCAAGCTACCGCTTCCTCGTTCAGCAGATCAGTGGGTATTTTGAAGGATGCGAGTTCCTCCACGTACCACGAGCCGACAACGAGCCAGCTGATGCCCTGGCTCGAATAGGCTCCACTCGGCAAGCAATACCAACTGGTGTCTCTCTACAACGCCTCCTCAAGCCGTTTATCAAGCCGTCTCCAGAGTCCGATTCCATCTTCGTGCCGCCTGACCCCGGCACAGCCGGCTCGAAGAACCAAGCAGGTGACCTGGGGACTTCGATAGTCGGCCAGGGGGTATCAGCAGGCGGCTCGGGGACTTCCGTAGTTACGCCCGACCCGGGGACTGCCTCACCCAGCTCGGGGACTGCGGTAGTCGGCCCGGAGACTACACCAACACAACAGGCGGCGGCCGACTCCAGCATTTCACCGCCCAGCCCGCCCGCCCTGGTCGCAGTAGCCGTTCTGGCAATAGAAGAAGTCGCAGCTTCGTCATGGGCTCAATCCATCCTCAACTTCCTAATAAACCAAGATCTGCCGGCTGACGAAGTAGAGGCAAGACAAGTCCAACGCCGAGCCGGAGCATACACAATCGTCAACAGAGAACTCGTCAAGCGCAGTGTCACTGGAGTCCTCCAGCGATGCGTTGAGCAAGAGAAGGGCATTGCAATCCTCAGGGACATCCACCAAGGAGAATGCGGACACCATGCGGCCTCAAGATCACTCGTCGCCAAAGCCTTCCGCCATGGTTTCTTTTGGCCGACTGCTTTGGATGACGCCAAGAAGTTAGTTAAACATTGCAAAGGGTTCCAACTCTTCAGCTCCAAGCAACACATGCCGGCTTCAGCACTCAAGACCATTCCCCACACTTGGCCCTTTGCCGTTTGGGGACTGGACATGGTGGGCCCATTCAAAATGGCGCGTGGCGGCATGACACATCTGCTTGTCGCCGTGGACAAATTCACCAAATGGATTAAGGCAAAGCCGATCAAGAAGCTGAATGGGCCGACTGCCGTGACATTTATCACAGATATAACAACTCGGTATGGCGTACCACACAACATCATCACCAACAATGGAACGAATTTCGCCAAGGGAGCCTTGGCACGTTTCTGCGCGACGCAAGGCATCCGGTTGGACCTAGCGTCCGTCGCCCACCCACAGTCAAACAGCTAGGTCGAGCGAGCCAACGGCCTCATCCTTTTCGGCATCAAGCCCCGACTAATCGTACCACTGGAGCGTTCAGCCGGCTGTTGGCTCGATGAGCTGCCGGCTGTCCTCTGGAGTCTGCGCACTACACCAAACAAGTCAACCGTCTTCACTCCTTTCTTCCTCGTATATGGTGCCGAGGCGGTCATCCCAACTGACATCGAGTTCGACTCGCCTCGGGTAACCATGTACACGGAAGCCGAGGCCAAGGAAGCACGAGAATACGGCGTCGACCTGCTGGAAGAAGGCCGGCTGTTAGCCCTCAACCGGTCTGCCATCTATCAGTAGGGCCTGCGCCGCTACCACAGCCGGAAGGTCAAGCCAAGATCCTTCCAAGAGGGCAATCTTGTGCTCCGGCTGATCCAGCGAACAGCCGGCCAGCACAAGCTCTTGGCCCCTTGGGAGGGCCCCTTCGTCATCAGCAGAGCCTTAGGCAACGACTCCTACTACCTGATCGATGCGCAAAAGCCGAAGGCACAAAAGAGAGACGACTCCGGCAAGGAGTCGGAACGACCATGGAACGCCAACCTCCTCCGAAGGTTTTACAGTTGAAATGCAGTATGTATCACGCTAACTTTTGTACTAAGTACGAGACAATAGGCCCCCCGAGGAGAGCTCGCGGACTGCCATCTTTTGTCTATGAATGAAAAGTATCATGCTTGTGGCCTTGTCATTGCATTCACTTTTTTCCGTCCGGCATCGGGTTCGACTAGTCGGCCCGGGGACTGGCCGCCTGGAGTTATATTAGAAGTCCTACCCGCAGTCAGACAAGTAGTGTGTCGGCTCCCAAGCCTTCTCTTGCCAAAAGTCGCAGTTCGAAGAACCAGCTGTCCGGCTGGCAAGAGTTAAGGGTAGGAACGGGTGCCCACACGAAAAACGGCTAGGGACTAATGGACTAATATAACAAAAGCCAGTTTTTCTCCCACCGCCGACCGGCTACCAGAGTAGTCGGCCGGCCGGCTTCCATTCACCTCGCTCTAATCTAAGAAAGCTCGAGTACTTTCCTTCCCAGAAGGGGAAGGCGGCAAAGGAAACAGCCTAAGGATAAAAAGCATACATGAATGGAAACCAAACACGCAATAATATTTACATAAAAGACCTTCAAAAGGCCAGCATTCGACATAGTTTGAATACACCCCCAGTGGGTGGAACTGCGCAAGTTTGATAAAATTGTTCAAAAGGCAACAAGCAGGAAAAAAGAAAGACGGCAGACTAAGCCAAGGGAGCGACTGGCGAGTCGGGCAGGTCGGTGGAGACGGCAGTGCCGGCTAGAGGAGTGGCCGGCTGGCGAACCTGGGCATGATCACCGCCTCCCGCAGAGGGCGCGCTAGCACGCGCCTCGTTGCTAGAGGCACGATCAGGCTGAGGCTGGCTGGCCGCTTCACCGGCCGGCTCAACGTCTTCGCCCTCCTCTCCTTCGTCGTCTTCGCCTTCATCACTGGAGGCGATCTCCTCTGCCGAGTCTTCACCCGCTGCCGGGTCCAGCCCGAACCACTCCTCCGGCTGGGCAACGCCGTCATCATTAATTTTAGGAGCGAAGACGCTGATGTCAGTACACTCGGCGATTGTCGAAGCGCGTTGAGCGATAGCCGGCCGCACCTCCTCCAGCTCTTCGTCGGCCTCTAGCCGCCAGGTGCGCAGCTAGTCCAGGTTCAGCCCCGGATACCAAGCTCGGACGAACTCCAACGCCCGCCCAGCTCCAAGCCGGGCCGCTGATGCTTTCCAAGCCTCGAAGCGGCCAACCGCAACTTCCAGCCAGTCGGCAGTCTGACTCGGGGTGCGGGGAATCGTCTCGCTTGGCCAGAGGGCGGCCAACACCTGCGCCCCGGTGCGCTGGAGGCGGCGGAGCATACGATGAGCCGGCTGCAGCCGCGCTTGGACCGCCAAGAGTTGCTCCTCAAGCGTCTGACTCGCGTACGGCGCGATGTCGGCCCCCGCCTGACGGCGCGCTTCGCGATGGGCCTCGATGGTTTGGGTAGCGAAGACGGAGTAGTCGGGAAAGTAGTCTGCACAGAGAATAAAAAGCAGCACAAATCAGAACACAAATCAGGCGGCAAGGGGCATGCAAGGAGCGAGGAAGGCGGCTTACCGTCGATCAAATCATCAATACGGCCGAAGCCTTCATTCAGCGCTTGCCTGGTCTCAGCCCAGCCCGCCGCTTTGGTCTCGAACTCGGTCTTCAGGGCGGCTTCGTTATCCTGTGCATTCTTCAGGGCCGCCTTGTGGCTCTCCTCCTGGTCAGCCAGCTTCTTGGCCAGGCGGTCACGCTCCAGGACCAAGGCGTCGTACTTAGTTTCCTTGGCGCAAAGGGCGGCCTGCGCCTCGCTGAGCTGCCCCCTCAAGTCGGCATTGGCTCCTGCAAGCATGAAGACAAAGGAAAAATTAATAAGGGGAAGTCGTCAAGGAAGATCCGACCCGGCTGCTCAGCAGTCGGCCCAAATCTCGGGGACTACACCCAGTGGGTGCGCTGACGCGCCCCCACAGGAGATGAACGAGACAAACACGCACTCCGGCTGCTGGTCAGGTCCTCAGTTCTCCGGCCCAGCTCCTGAGCCTGGGAGTTGAAGGCGGCTGCGCGAAGGTTATGATACTCCTGGAAGATTATACAGGAGACAAGGATAAGTTAAGTTGTTGGAACCTAGTAAGTTCCAAGCTGCCTACGCAGCAGCCGGCTTGGAACTCGGGGACTACACCCAGTGGGTGTGCTGACGCGCCCCCACGGAAGAAATCGAAAGAACAAAATAACCAAGGACAGAAGACTCACCCGAATAACAGCCCGCGTCGAGAGAAACTCTTGAGTGTATCACTGCAGCGAGGCGGCCTGAGCTTGAAGCCGGTTCCGGACCTCCTGGGCCGCTGCGTTCAGCTCGCCCGTCCCCCCGCTGGGAGTACACTCGGACGTGCTGACACTGGCCATCTCCAGGGCCTCCGCCGTCTGGCTGGTGCCCGCTGCTCGGTGCGGTTCCGGCGCGGAGGCACCACCCCCTGCACGCCGGTGCAATGCCGGCTGCACCTCGAGGCCGGCCCCTGCCGCCGGCTCGCCCCTGGACGGCTGCTCTGGCGCCGCAGCTGATTGGCCGCTTTGGCCCGCTCCAGTCGGCGCCGTCTGCGACACCCCCTCCACGAAGATCACGGGATCCTCCCGCCTCTCCATCACCGGCGGGCCTTGGTCGACCTCCTCCGACGGGGGCACGGGAACGTCGGAGGCCACGGCGTGGAGGGGAACAACGAGCAGCAGAGGCCGGTTGTGCGAGGCCTCCGCCTCTGTCTCTGCGGCTGCCGCCTTCGCCCGGGCCTTGGCCGCCGCGTCGGCCTGCTCCTTCGTCGCCTGGGCGGTCCTTCGCTCCGTCGCCTCCCGCTCCTCCCGCGCCTCCCGCGCGTTCCTCTCCGTGGCCTCCTTAAGGTCGGCACGGGGATCCACGTGGCGGGAGCTTGAGGACCCTCCAGTCGGCCCGACTACGGAGCCGCCAGGACCTCGCTCGAGAGAAAGTGGCGCCCTGTCCGACAAGAAAAGAAAGGTTTAGAAGAGTTTCGGACGAAGAAGACAAAAAATATATACGCAATACATTCGACGACTTACGCAGAGATCGCCTGCGGCTGCTTCACCGCCTTGCGGAAGTGGGCCGCCTTCACGGCGGCCTCATCCCGCTTGGTCGCCGCCGTGGAGGCCTTGGATTTTTTCGGCCGGCTGCCGAAGAAGGTTGACGCGGCCCGGCGCTTCTGCGCGCCGCCACGGGCAGCCGGCACGACAGACGAGCCCACGCCTTGATGATCAGGCGCCGGCTGGCGGTGCGGGGCGACTTCGACCTCGTCATCATCCAGCCAGTCCTCGAAGCTGGCCCCGAGTCCCGCGCCTCCGGCCTCGTCGCCTTCCCCCACAATGGCGTCTTCCATGGCAGCCGCTCCCAGGTCCGGATCGTCGGCGTCGTCCACCGTGCGGTCGGGGAGGAGCTGGCGCTCTACCCCCGCGGCCCCGGCTGTCGGCGGGAGAAGAGGGTTCTACAAAAGGCAAACCAACTGATCAAGAGTCGGCTATCATGAGGCCGGCTACAAAAAGGAAGAAAAGAAGAAAGAACTTAGGCAGGCGGAGGGTTGGCATGGGAATACGGCTCCTTGCCGTATCGCCAATCCTCGACGAGCTTGCAGTTGGAGATATAATTCACCATGTAAGACACCTTTGCGTGAGGCATCTCCTTGGTGCTTAGCCGGCACGGGTCGAAGTGGCCGCTCATTTGGCAGATCATGTGAGGCCGGCCTTGGAGCGGAAGAACCCGGCGCTCCACGAAGGCGGCCACCAAGTCGGCTCCGGTCAGGCCCTCCGACTGGATCATCACCCAAAGCCGGGAGACGGCTGCGTTCCCGGCCTGAGACAGCGACCTGGCCCGGTAGCTCCACGAAGGCTGCCTCCCAGCTGGCGGGCCGGCTACATAATCTGGCAGGTTGACGTAGTCGCCTTGCTGGGCGACGTTCTTCATGTAGAAATAAGACTTCTGCCAAAGCTTCACCGACTGGATCAGCGGAATGGACGGGAATGGATTGTTCTCGCTCGCCCGCCTCCTGGCAATGAAGGCTCCGCAGGGGGCAGGCACGCCCGCGACGACGGTGTCGAGCTTTCTTTGGGAGAACTTCTTCCAGAGCTCGAGCGTCGGGAGAACTCCAAAAAAGCCCTCGCATAGGGTGACGAAGGCCGGCAGCAGCATCACCGCGTTGGGCGTGAGGTGATGCGGCTGGAGGTGGTAGAACACGAGGAAGGCTCGAAGGAATCCGCTCGCCGGGAGGCCGAAGCCGTGCAGGCAGTGCGAGCGAAAGATCACCCGCTCGCCCTCCTCCGGTGCCGGCGAAATCTCCCTCGCCGGCGCTTGACGAACCCGCACAAGGTTCTCGTCAGGCAGACGCCGCGTTCGGCGGAGGAACTCGACATGGTCCTCGTGGACGTTGGAGCCATCCCACGAGCTCGACAGCGCCATGGGAGCGATGCGGTGGGGAGAAAGACGAAGCGACGGCGGAACGGCACGACAAAGAGTTGCTGCGGTGAAGAGAAGAAGGAGGGCGAGAAGGGGCGGAGTGAGGGAGAGCGCGCGAGCCTCTGCCGCTCCCCCTCCTCCTCCTACTTATAGACCGCGCGGCGGAGCCGAGGAGGCGCGGCGTGGGGGAACGTGGGGATCAACTGCGCCCACTCCCCCACGTCCCGCGATTATTGTGCCTTGATGGCAGAATAAAACCGCCGCGGGAAGGCGAGCGGTCCATGTGGGCCGCAGAAGATCCATGCTCGGACCGAGGCTTGTGAGTGGCGGGCCCAGGCCTGCGGCAGCGTCCCGTCGCGCGCGTGCGTTGGCAGGATTTCCTCGCCACGTGGCCCGCGTTCCCGCCTACGAGAAACGGAGCTTTTCCGAAGACGGCGCGCACGAGCAAAGCCGGCCCCTCGGGATAGGAAGCTGACCTAGCTTCTCGTCCCTTTGTCAGCCTCGAAGCTCGATCAGCTTCGGGGACTACTGTCGGAGTAAATAACCATGGGTAGCCTAGCCGGCTCCCCCTGGCCCTTCTAAAAAAATTACGAGCCGATTCGGCCCTCAAGAATCCAAGACACAGGGCCGCCTTCCCCTTGTCGGCTGTCTCCAGGCCGGCTATCGGAAGGCGGCCCGACTTCAGCCCTCATGAAGAGAAGCCGCGGGAGGCCCGGCTCCAAGAAGCCGGCTCCCATAAAGCGGTCAAGATTGTACCCTCGAATCTGCATCCACATAACAGCGATGTGACGGGGCATGGCTACAGTGAAGCCTGCTACCCCCGAATCCCGGAGCACGCCTGGCACAGTGCGCCGTACGGGTGGCCATGACCCGTCTGGCGCAGCACTGTTGCCACGTTGACCCTGATGTCATCCATGACGGGCTACCAGTATGGCCCACGGGCGGTGGGCCCCTTCGGGCAGAGAGACACCCGAAGGCGGCCAGACCTCCCCAGTTGGCCCAAGATAGAGCCGGCTCCCCACAGCCGGCTTGCCACCTCCCTCGAAGAAGACGCCCCATTAAGGAGACAAGACGCGGTGGGGCTACAGTGATCGCCCACTGGGCAGCGGCACTGTAGCCACGCCCACTTCGGCGAAGCCCTCGCCACCAAGATTGAGCAACAGTAACCAGCCGCCGACAAGGCCTTGACAGTGGGGCCTGCCTGTCGACCAAGGAGCCGGCAGCCGGCGGGACCCACTAGCCGGCGGGCCCCAGCAGCCGGCGCAGAAGCCGGAGAGCGTAGACACAGACGGCTGGGCCCCGCGCCCAGCCGGATTACCATCGTACCCCCGGGGGTTAGGCCTATATAAACCCCCCCCCCCCGGGGGCATCCATGCAAAGGGAGATCAATCCCTGCTAGTCTCAGACACCACATAGGGAGGAGAAGAGAGCAAGTCGTGCCCTTCTTCCTCCTCTCGCCAAACAGCTCAAGGAGCACCGTGTAGCTACTTGTTCATCTAGTGACCATGCGGAGACCCCGCAGAGCAGCAGTAGGGGTGTTATCTCCATGGAGAGCCCCGAAGCTGGGTAAGATTCTCCGGCGTGCATGTCTTCGCCTCATCTCTTTTCCAGGCACCGGCGACGTCTTATTGGCTCCCACAATGATAAGCCACTCGTTGGCATATGTCGCACCTACCACCCGACACTCGTCAACGTGGTCCAGCTTGTGCTCTTCCGCCGGATCCTTCCGTGCCAACAACGGGCATTTGTTTTGTGGGAGTTCAACTTGGCCCAGGACCAGACGCTGCGAGAGCTCTACGACACGATGCATGAGGACATCTAGAGGGTGCTGTTCAAGGGCGCCGAGATGCCTCCCTCCCTCACCGAGGACCGCGGACTCAGCGCAAAGCGCGGCACCCATCTGGTAGGCTTTTATATCTCTCAGGGTATTTATGTGCCCTGGTTTAGTCATGTTCTAGATCTAAGCTTTCATGTCATTGACAGGACTGGATAAAGAAAGCGGAGCGGCTTGATTGTCCAGCCCCCCTGCCCGAACATCCTGCAAACGCTGTTCTAACAAAGATGCTGACTCCAGCACCTTACGAGGTGCCTGAAAAGAAGGCCAAGAAGAAGGTCGCGGGGACCCGAAAGGGTCTCCAGTGCAAGGTTCTATCAGACTCATCATCCGATGAGTCCGATGCGCACTCCTCCCATGGAAACGAGGAGGAGGAGAAAAGTTCTCCCCCCAGCCGGGGGAGACAAGAAAAGGAAGGCCGACCCATCCGGGGAGGCCGAAGGGTCCAAGAAGGGAAATACCCTCCCTCTGGACTGTGCCACGATGGCCCCCGACAGCGGCGACGAGTGGCTACCCAGGGACAAGCCCCTGGCGAAGTCGTAAGTGTCCGGACACCATAGTACTTCATGGTATGTTTTATTGTACAGCCTTTGCTCATGTCGAACATGATTATGCAGTCCGGCCCGAGCTCGTCTCGACATACCCTCATCGAGCGGCTCTTTGGGCTCGTCGGATATGAACAGCAGTTCTCCTCCAACGGATTCCACCCCTCGCCCTAAGGACAACGCCGAGGTGGTATCTCAAAAGACACCGACCCAAGGGGAGGCGATCTTGGGGGCGCCCCATGGCGACCTCCCGGACCCTAGGTACCAAGGGAGCAAGGCTCCTACGGGCTTCAAGTTCGGGCCCCAGCCGGACACTGCGCCGGAACCTTCAATGGTTCTGGACTCCGGCAGGTGGTCCCCCATTAAGGGGGGCCAACAATCCGTGCCGGTGTCCTCTGTCCAACCAGAGGCACCGGACAATTTGCTGGAAGCGCTTCACAGCGCTTCCATAGATGAAGAACACTGCACTATCATGAGTGCGGTGGTCGAGAAGGTTCAGTCCGCCAAAAACGGACTGAGCGAAGCTTGCGCCAGCCTCCTAACAGGCTTTGAGATAAGCATTCAAAATATAAAAATATTACCGCATAGATAGTAGCCCCTGATGCTCTGTTCGGCGTTCGCGAAGAAAAACCGAATAGAGTATCAAATGATAACTCAGGAGTCTAATTAGAATATGTCTATGTGTATGTGCAGGCTTCCCTGCTGGCCGCTGCCGCACGTACTGCGGAGGTCTCTGCCCTGAAGCAGGCCCTGAAGCGGTCCCAGGACGAGCTAGTCCTTACCAAGGGGTAGCTCAAAGAGAGCAAAGGTAAGATATACCCCAGTTTATATAGTTAAAAGTAAGTTCGGTGTAAAGTAATAGGATCATCATGAATTTGTCAGGGGCCACGACCGAGGTGGAGACCCTGAGGAAGGCGTTGTCCACGGCCGAAGACAAAGTGGCCAAAGAACGCATTGATACGGAGAAACAAGAAGCCCGAGTGGGCGAGGTGCAGCAAGAGCTCGAGGCTCTCGCCAAAAAGCACGAGCCCTTGGAGCTTGACTCCAAGATGCGGGAGTCCAAGCTCGCACAGGCGCTTGAAAGCGTCCGGAGCGCCAAGGCTGAAGCCAACAGGACCTCCAGGAGATTGATGCGGCAAAGAAGATAGCAGCGGGTAAGGCATTCAATATGCAAAGCAAGCATGTGAAGGAGACTTTCCTTTTTCATACTCGAGTTCAGCACTCTCCAGGAGCGTTTGCAGATCTTCCCCGCAGTGTGCTGGATGCCGCGGAGTTTTACCGGGCTGAGGAGGGGAGCTCAACGGAGAAGTTGTTCTGGTCTCAGTATACTGGGACCGAACACCCAATGTCCTTGAACGACCAGCAGAAGCAGTTGGTCGAACTTCATAAGGCGGCCGAACAGGCTGTGAGGGGCCTTATAGTCCGGATGTGGCCTGGCGAGCCCCTGTTCGGCAGCTAATACGGTCTGGTGAGGCGGCTGGTGGAAGCCTGCCTGTCGGTGTCAAAACCGGCGGATCTTGGGTAGGGGGTCCCGAACTATGCGTCTAGGCGGATGGTAACAGGAGACGAGGGACACAATGTTTTTACCCAGGTCCGGGCCCTCTCGATGGAGGTAAAACCCTATGTCCTGCTTGATTAATATTGATGATATGGGTAGTACAAGAGTAGATCTACCACGAGATCAGAGAGGCTAAACCCTAGAAGCTAGCCTATGGTATGATTGTTGTTCGTCCTACGGACTAAAACCCTCCGGTTTATATAGACACTGGAGAGGGCTAGGGTTAGACAGAGTCGGTTACAATGGTAGGAGATCTACATATCCGTATCGCCAAGCTTGCCTTCCCGCCAAGGAAAGTCCCTTTCGGACACGGGACGAAGTCTTCAATCTTGTATCTTCATAGTCCAGGAGTCCGGCCAAAGGTATAGTCCGGCTATCCGGACACCCCCTAATCCAGGACTCCCTCAGTAGCCCCTGAACCAGGCTTCAATGACGACGAGTCCGGTGCGCAGATTGTCTTCGGCATTGCAAGGCGGGTTCCTCCTCCAAGTACTTCATAGAAGATTTGAACACAAAGGTAGTGTCCGGCTCTGCAAAATAAGTTTCCACATATTGCCATAGAGAGAATAATATTTACACAAATCTAATCTACTGACGTATTCCATAGCGTGACATCATACCACGGCCAAGTCTTTATTCGAATCGTTTTACTATCCCACCTCAGCGTGTTTAGCGAGGCGGTTTCCCTGGCACGTCTTATCAAAGCAGAGATCGTGTCCCCTTATTCCGGGATTCTCATCAATACGGGCGTGGGTAACCCAACCGTACCCGTTGGTATGTTTTCTCGATCAAAGGCGAGTCCCAAATGGTCATGGGGAAGGCCCTTGGTATTCAACCTCTTATAAAGAGGCCAAGACCTTACTCCTTTCTTTCAATCTCAAACGAGTTCGCCCTTCGCCTCGAGTTCCAACACCCAAGGCTCTAGATTTCAGGCGCTTCGGACCTTCGACAATGTCCGGTTCCGACCTTCGAGGCCGATGGATGCCCTCCTCCGTCACGGAGGAGGACGTGTAGAAGTTGAGAGGGGCCAGGTTCTTGACCGGCGTAATCTCGCATAGGCTGCATGCTCAAGGGCAGGTCATTCCCACTCCCAAGCCTGGTGAGAGTGTGGTGTTCATGTCTCACTTCCTTCGGGGGCTAGGCTTCCCGATGGATCCCTTCGTGAGGGGGCTCATGTTTTATTATGGGCTGGAATTTCACGACTTAGCTCCGGAGTCCATCCTCCATATTTCCTCATTCATCATCGTGTGTGAAGCCTTCCTCCGTATTACTCCTCACTTTGGACTATGGCTCAAGACCTTCAAAGTAGAGCCAAAGATGATCGAGGGACAGCACGTGGAGTGCGGAGGTGCTTTTATAAGCAAGAATGCTGGTGCTCCATGGCCCGAGGGCTCTTTTCAAGGAGGGTCCAGCTTACGGCAACGAGAGTGGTTTTATATCACAGCTCCCAGGAGCACCAAGTGGGTGGCGCTGCCTGCTTTCCGCTCGGGTCCCCCGCCACGACTGGCGTCATGGGTCAATAAGGGGCTGGACTATGGGCCGGCAAACGACGTGCCCCTATTGCAGGGCCGCATCTGAGATCTCCTAGAAAGAGACATCAGTCTGGTCATGGTGACGCAGGTTATGTTAATTCGCCGAGTTCTGCCCTGCAAACGTTGCCCCCTTCTCCTGTGGGAGTTCAACCCGGAGGGACCACGAGTTCTCCAACATTTTCTTGGCATGACGCACGTGGAGATGTACAAATTGTTCTTCGGACCACAAGTAGTGTGTCTGGATTCTATGGAGGACGCGGGTCTGAGCTGCAATCGTCCGGATACTCAAGTAAGTAGCCTTGTGCCAGGACTCGCTATCCATATATTTATCATAAAATTGCCCCTAAAAGAGTTGTCCTTCAAACAGGAGTGGATAGCGAAAGCAAAGCTAATCAGGTGTCCGGCCCCCCTCCCCGAGATGCCGGGTCCCGTGCTAGTCAGGATGTTGGAGGTTGTGCCTTCGGAGGAAAGCGAGGGAGGGGACAAGGAAGCTACAGCCTCCTCGAAGAAGGTTGTCCAGAAGGGAGGAATCGAAAATTCCTCTCCATAGGGGAAGAAGAGGACCGCCTCTGATGACCCGGAGACCATGGCCTCAAAGCGGGGGAAGAAATCTTCGTCGGAGGGTCCTGCGCCGGGGGATACTTCGACCGAATTATGCCCTCAAGGGGATCAGCCCTCCACCGAGCCATAAGTAGAGAGGGGTTTTCTTTCTATGAAATGAGAGAAATCCTTGCTTTATATCTGAGAAAAGTAATCAGAATTTTACCTTGTAGCTCGGACCTTAGCCCTTCTCAGCAGAGCCCGTCTTCGGGGGATCTTCTTCCGGAGATGATGGAGAGCGGAACGCCTCCCCCTGCCGTACCGCCTTGCGAGGCGGGCGACCCTGAGGTATCGTCGCGGAGGGTTTCTCCGAATCCGGTAGGGCCGGAAGGTAGTCATATGGCCTCCCAAAGCCCTCTGCGTCCGGCCTTCGAAAAGGGCCATCGGATGAGTCCGGCACCATCTGGTGCGCGGTCGGAGGAGCTGAAGGATCTGCTAGGGCGAGCATCTATCTCAGAGGAGCACCGTGTATTGATGGGTACGGTGATTGAGAGGATTTCATCCGTGGAGAGCGGATTGCACAAGGCCGTCAGGAGTTCACTGACAGGTTTTGAGGTATGCGAAATAATGTACCCTTTTTGGACAGTTGCGCATAAATAAGATGCGCCCTATGTAGATAGTAGCCCCTGAGACTCTGTGCATTGTCAAAAGTGACGGCGCGCAGAGGATCATAATCCCAGGTCTAATATGCCGCCTTCATACGTAGGTGGCGAAGTTTCCGGTGGCCAGCCGGACTGATAAATTTGCCGAACTAAAGAGGCAACTTGACGTGGCAGATGCCGACATCGCTCTTGTTAACAAGCGGCTTGACGAGGCACAAGGTATGCAATTCCTCCGGCGGCGCTTGGTAAAGAGGAGCTTTATGCCAGTATCTTACAATGTGTGCACTTGATGCAGATGGTGCTGCTGCCATGGAGAATCTTCGGGCGGAACTAGCCCGAGCCAAAGAGCAAGCCAGGAAAAGTGATGCGGCTGCTGGAAAGGCAATTGAAGAGCTGAAAGCCGAATAGGCTGCTCACTGCCGAAGCAAGAAGGAAATGGCCGAGATGGCTGTGAAGCTGAAGGGCGCTGCTGACCGTTGCAAGCTTCTTAAAAAAGAAGATCAGGCGGAACAGACGGACTTGGAGAAGGCCGTTGCCGATGCCAAGGATGCTCGCTCTGCGATGAGAGCTATGAAGGAGGAGCTGCGTCAAGCCGGAGAGATCGCGGCTAGAAAGCCCTTTAGCTGCGGAGGAAGTTCTGTGATCCTAAACATGCTCCGTTGGACCAGATGTGGAGTACGGCGGACATCTATATGGATTTGGTTGTGAGTGCCGCAGATGCGGCCGAACACTTCCAAGATCAAGAAGATCGCGAAGTGGAAAAGCTCTTTTGGTCGCAGTTCCACAATCCAGAGCGTCCACTGTCATTAGCCGATCGTTTGGCCGAATGGGCCAAGCTAAATAGGTTGTCCGGACTCGCCATGAAGTATGTCATGAGTCATCTGTGGCCAGAGAGGCCAGAGCCGACAAGTTATTTCAACTTGGTGCAGCAGTTCCTTGGTGCGGCGCCGCATATCAATGCGATGAAGAGGTCAGCGTGCATAGATGGTGCACGGGTGGCTCTTGCCCGTGTCAAGACATACTGGGCGGAAATGGAAGCCACCGTTGTTGCATCCCCAGACTCGGGTGGAAGCCGAGTACCAGCCGAGCACTATTTTCAGGAAGTTCTACAAGGCGCTCGTTTAATAGAGACGCAGTGCTCGAAGGATACTATATTCGAATAGCATATATTATTGTAAAACAATATTGTGATAAATTGTAGAAACTTTTTTATATTTGTGCCTGCAAGTATTATAACACCTCCTGTGCGGCCGTTAACATATATGTATATATAATCTGAAAGATGGCAGTCGTCGGCTTCAGCCCCCACGCACATAATGCGGGGGTGTTCGCAGAAGGCGCATTTTCACACTTGATCCAACGTCTTGGTCCTACAAAGGAGGTGATAGCGCAGCGAACTAGGCAATCAGACTATGATGCTTTATCACTTTCACTTAGCCATAGGAGTTTGACAGTGAGGCTACTTATATAGCCCCTGGTGGCACCTGCACTCGCCCGAACTGGGGGCACGTATGTGCCTGGCTGGGAAACGGCCCTTCATTAATGCGGAGGAATCCTAAAGATTCTGATAAGTCATCAAGTGGTTGACCAGTCTCACGCTATATCATGACAGTCAGTTTTTGGCTTTCTCTACTGAGCTGCTCGCCTGGCCGAACCGGGGCACAATCGTAGTAGTTCTCCTAGTGCCACCTTAGCCGATAGAGCGGAACGTAAGGCAGCAAAACACAAGAGCCGGGCAAACCCAACATTTGACCAAAGACATGATTCGGAGCTGATGCATATAAGGCCAAACTCGCGACGCCGAACACTCCCTAAGGTATTCGGTCTTTATGAGGGCGGGCGGGATAACGCCCTTAGTAATAAGCTCCTAGTGTCCAGGTACGCGCAAAACTCTGACGTGGCCACATGCCAAAATGCCAGCCTCCTCCTTGGTTATACCAAGAAACCAGGGGATGTGTATCAACAAGAGACAGTAAAAAAGGTTTACACAGGGTCTTAATCTGAAAAGAATACTTGGAATGGGTCCCTGCTGCACGTCTGCGCCTGTGTCTCCGTTGTGCCATATCCTGGACGGGCGTAGCACGGTGTTCATATGTAAAAGAGAGGAACTTAGTTAAAGAAAGATCATGTTGAACATGAGTTATACTAAATAAACAAAGTATAAATCGGAATGGGTAAAATTGAGCTTTATTGTCTCTTGTTTTATATGCGCGGAGCCCCTAGTACAGGGGTATACGGCTATTAAGCCTTTATCAATTGTATGTTTATGCCAGACTCGTCTAGCCGTGTCTGTGGTCTTGACGACCTGTTTAGGTGCTTTGGCTGGTGAAGCCACTTTATTGTGGGGCTATCGAGGCAGCCGCACTGTCTTCCGCGCGGGAGGAAAACTCAATGTTTTCCCTTTAATGACATGATGCCTCGTGGACCGGGCATCTTAAGTGTAAGAGATGCATAATGCGGTATTGCGTTAAAGCGGGCGAAAGCTTCGGGCCCCAGCAGTGCTTGATAGCTACTTGAGAATGGGGCGATGTGGAAAGTTAGCTGTTTGCGACGGAAGTTATCGGGGGAGCCGAACATAACTTCTAGCCGGAGAGAACCCATACAACAGGCATCCAGGCCTGGCGTTACCCCTTGAAAGGAGGTTTTGCTATGGCGAATTTTTGTTGGGTCTATCCCCATGTTGCAGACTGTGTCCTGGTATAACAGGTTTAGACCACTGCCGCCATCCATCAGGACATCTGTAAAGTGGAGTCCGCCGATTATTGGATCTAATACCAAGGTAGTCTAGCCTGCATTCCGGATACTTCTAGAGTAATCCTGATGGTCGAAGCTAATCGGTTTTAACAACCATTGGCGAGATTCCTTTGGGATAGGCCATATGGCGCGTATCTCTGTTGGCGCCATTCTGTTCATCACATGAAGTAAGTTTACTGTTTTGACTTCTTCTGGGAAATCCTTTTGTTTCCTGGTGCTCTGCTTGTGGGGTTCGTCATCATCCTCACTTGGTGTGTCGAGCCCCTTGTGTTCGGCGTTGAGTTTGCCGGATTGCTTGAAAACCCAACAGTCTCTGTGGGTATGGTTCACATGCTTCCCGGGAGTACTTTGTATTTGACATATCTTGTCCAAGATTTTGTTTAAGTTGGATAGCTCGTCCCTATTATCCTTGATGGGCGGCTTTCTCTGATTCTGCCACGAGCTTTTGAATCCGGCGTTGACCGCCGTGCTCTTTGGGCTGTTTCTCTTATTGCGGCGCTGGTCCTTGCTGCGTCGGGGTTTTCCATTTCCATCCCTAACTTCGGATGTACTTGGGTTGCTGGTGCTACATCTTGCCAACCAGCTGTCCTCTCCTGCGCAAAAGCGGGTCATGAGGCTTGTTAATGCGGCCATTGTTCTTGGCTTTTCTTGGCCGAGGTGTCTGGCGAGCCATTCATCTCGAACGTTATGCTTAAAAGCTGCTAGGGCTTCGGCGTCCGGACAGTCGACTATCTGATTCTTTTTAGTAAGAAATATGTTCCAGAATTTCCGGGCTGACTCTCCGGGCTGCTGAGTTATGTGACTGAGATCGTCTGCATACGGAGGGCGGACATAGGTCCCTTGAAAATTTGCCCGGAAAGCATCCTCAAGCTCTTCCCAACTTCCAATGGTGTTTTCGGGAAGGCTTTTGAGCCAATGCCGGGCTGGCCCTTTAAGCTTGAGGGGTAAGTTTTTTATGGCGTGGAGGTCATCTCCTCTGGCCATGTGTATGTGTAGGATATAATCCTCGATCCAGACCCCAGGGTCTGTTGTTCCGTCATACGCCTCTATGTTTACGGGCTTGAATCCCGCTATAAACTCATGGTCCAGCACCTCATCGGTGAAACATAGGGGGTGTGCGGCACCCCTGTATTTGGGTGTGCTGTGATGTTCGGATATTTGTTGTGTTGCATTGCTTACTAGAGCTTGCTTTCTTGGCCCGTAGATAGATCTGGCTGGGCCATCTTTTTGATGCGGATCCTTTGGTGGATCGCGTGCCAGCTTGTGTGTGGCGCCGCTTGCCGCTCCATGCTGGCCATGCGGTCGTCTATCTGACCGGGTGGCTTTCCTATTTTTTGACTGCGGGGGCTCTAAGGCCTCCTTGTCAAATTCGAGCAGCAGCTTTCGCTTTGGATAGCTTTTTGCGCGGCGACTGCCGCCATATTTGTCCGTGGTGCTGTGTATTTTGCTCCACCTAATTTTGAGTGCATCTTCCGCAGTGTTGAGCTTCCGCTTCTGCTTTTTCAGGCTACGCGCAGTGGCGACAAGCCTTTTATGGAGGTTCTTCTGCTTCATAAGCTTATCCGGCGTAAGGTCGTCCGGACTGTCGTTTTCGCCGGGGACGGGGTGTTCGGTTTGTTTATCCAAGTTGCCCTGTTCGGACGGTTGCTCGAAGGCATGTTCTTCACCCGCCGGCTCGTCCTGCTCTATGGCTGGGTCTGTATGGCTGTTTTCTCTGTCGAGGCGGGGCTTAGAGCGGCGCTTACGTCGCCGCTTTGATTGCTTTTCGGGTGAACGATCCCTCATTGCATCCTCGTGTTCCTCGTCACCGCTTCCTTTGGGTGTGTCCACCATGTATACATCATGAGATGAGGTGGTTGTCCGGTGCCTTATAGGCGTTGGTTCATGTTCATCTCCTACATCGTCGTCCATACCGTCGATGTCTTCGGAGTTGAAGTCGAGCACGTCGTTTAAATTATCGACAGTGCCTATGAAGTGGGTGGTGGGTGGGCTTTGAATTTCTTCATCATCCGCATCCCAACCTTGCTGACCATAGTCCGGCCAGGGCTCTCCTGATAAAGAGAGAGACTTTAGTGAATTCATAATATCGCCGAAGGGCGAGTGTTGAAAGATGTCTGCGGCGGTGAACTCCATGATCTGTGCCCAATCGGGTTCGATCGGTAGGGGCGCGGAAGGCTCAGAGTTTGGAGAGGAGTCCGGCTCCTTGGAGTCATGGGTTTCATAGAGAATAGGTCTGGTGTTCGGCTCGATCGCCGTAGAGATTGCAGCCCCCGAGGCGGTGTCCAACCACCCATCCTCGATTGGCACAGTTGGCTCCGAATTAAGGGTCGGAGCTGGTGCGGTGCGGCCTCCAGGGCACTGTTCGGCGGCAGAGCTAGATCATGCCCATCGTGACAGTGCGGTGCGCTCGGCTGTGGCTCGAATATGTTGAAGATCAAGTCTCTGCGGAGGTCGGTCGTGTAGTTCAAACTTCCAAATCGGACCTGATGGCCAGGGGCGTAGCTTTCGATCTGCTCCAGATGACCAAGCGAATTGGCCTGCAGTGCAAAGCCGCCAAATACGAGGATCTGTCTGGGGAGAAAAGTCTCACCCTGGATCGCATCGTCATTGATGATCGGAGGAGCCATCGGGCCTAAAAGTGATGACACAGAGGAACTCTCAATGAAAGCACCAATGTCGGTGTCAAAACCGGCGGATCTCGGGTAGGGGGTCCTGAACTGTGTGTCTAGGCGGATGGTAACAGGATACGAGGGACACAATGTTTTTACCCAGGTTCGGGCCCTCTCGATGGAGGTAAAACCCTACGTCCTGCTTGATTAATATTGATGATATGGGTAGTACAAGAGTAGATCTACCACGAGATCAGAGAGGCTAAACCCTAGAAGCTAGCCTATGGTATGATTGTTGTTCGTCCTATGGACTAAAACCCTCCGGTTTATATAGACACGGGAGAGGGCTAGGGTTACACAGAGTCGGTTACAACGGTAGGAGATCTACATATTCGTATCGCCAAGCTTGCCTTCCACGCCAAGGAAAGTCCCTTCCGGACACGGGACGAAGTCTTCAATCTTGTATCTTCATAGTCCAGGAGTCCGGCCAAAGGTATAGTCCGGCTATCCAGACACCCCCTAATCCAGGACTCCCTCACTGCCCACGGCTTGAAGTCATCAAGCGATCCGTCTGCATCGAAGGTGCACGCAGAGCTTTTGCCCGGGCGAAGGTGCACTGGGCGAAGCTGGACGCCGTGAAGCTTGTGAAGGAGGGGCCGCCGGATGGCAAGGAGCATCGCTTCCCCGAGAATTACTATGAGAGCATCCTGAAGGGTTCCCGCTTAGTGGCAGACGACTGTGCCAAGGATGTAATTTTTGAATGAACATGCCCATGTGATCCTGTAATATGAAACGAGTTCTTTTGCGCCATGCGATGCTTTCTTAATTTAAAATATTACCTTCTGTGCGGCCGTTTATAAAATCTGAGAGTTGGCCAGTCGTCGGCTTCTGCCCCCATGTAACTAGTACTGGGGTGTTCAGGGTAAATCTGAACACTCTTTACCCCAATTTTGGGTCCTTCAAGGGAGGTGCTCAACGCAACGAACCAGGCAATCAGACTATAATGCTTTATCACTCTCACTTAGCCATAGAAGTCTATGATTTTAAATTTTTTGTGAAGCCCCTGGTATTCGGAGGGCAGAATTTGGGGCGCTATACACGCCTAATCCGGACAAGGCCGACTCTTCACCGAAGCAGAAAAAGTCTTTAAGGACTTTAGACCTCTCAAACAGCGACCAGTCTCTCGCCTTATCATGACAGTCAGTTTTTGGCTTTCTCTACTAAGGTGTTCGTCCGGAAGAACCGGGACACAATCGCAGTAATTCTCCCACCGCTACCTTAGCCGATATAGCGGAACATAAGGTACCAAAGCATGGGAGCCGGGCAACCCAACTTTTGACCCAAGACATGATTCAGAGCTGATGCATATAATGCTATAAGTTCGGGGTGCCGCACTGTCGAAAGTGTTCTGACTTCTTGCGTCGTATTACGGGGTAAACGAGAGCCCCTGGTGTACTAATCGTACCCTAGCGTGCAGGTGCGGAATGTCGTAAATGGACATATAAGAGAAAGAGAAAAACTTAAATAATGCAATGACAGATTAATAATATGCATTGTTATTTGAATAATACGTCGAAGCGTACTCGTACAAGTAGTGCAATAAGCATAAAGTAGGACAATTCGAAATGTCCTATCCCAAGGCAAGCTACACATAAATAGTGAAAAGCGGGTATATCAAGTATTACTAGAGACTACCTAGCGGTTCTTGTGTTCATCTTAGCTTCTTGCCACCTTGGTTGTTGCTTCCGGATTGTGTCCAGCAATCGGACTGCCGGAAAGGGCTTCCGAAGAGTTAGGCCCTGAAAGAGAAAAGGAATGTCAAAGGTATACAACCCCTGGTGTGGTTAAGCCACAATGTAGGGCGTGTCCTGATTGTGCCCCCGCCTATGTCCATGGTATTTTCAATGTGTAGTTATGTACGCGCGGCACGAATTTTGTTGCTGCACTGGGACTGGGGCAGGGGCTGGATTGCTAGGCGAGCACAGATCTCGCCAGGCGATCCTGTTGCAGATTGTTCCGGACTCGCTTGAAGGTGTCCGGGGGCTGTAACGCCGAATGAGTGGTCTGTCTGAACAGGCTGCTTTGTGCCTCTGCTGCAAGGGCCGCAGTGTGCTCTTCTGTACAGAGCGAGCGTTTTGAGTTTCCATTTACTGTTATGACACCACGAGGTCCTGGCATCTTGAGCTTGAGGTATGCGTAATGCAGCATTGCATTGAATTTTGCAAATGTTGTCCGTCCAAGCAGTGCATGATAGCCACTGCGAAACGGGACAATGTCGAAGATTAACTCTTCGCTTCGGAGGTTATCCGGTGATCCAAAGACCACTTCTAGTGTGGTTGAGCCTGTGCAATGGGCCTCTACACCTGGGATTACGCCTTTAAAGGTGGTTTTGCTGGGTTTGATCCTTGAGGGATCAATACCCATTTTTCGCACTATATCCTGATAAAGCAGGTTCAGGCTGCTGCCGCCGTCCATAAGGACTCGAGTGAGGTGAAATCCTTCAATGATGGGGTCTAGGACCAGTGCGGCGGATCCGCCATGACGGATGCTAGTGGGGTGGTCCCTGCGATCGAAGGTCATCGGACAAGCAGACCATGGGTTGAACTTCGGGGCGACGGGCTCCATCGCGTAGACGTCCCTTAGTGCATGCTTCCGCTCCCTCTTGGGAATGTGGGTTGCGTATATCATGTTCACTGTCTTCACTTGGGGGGAAACCCCTTCTGTCCTCCTGGGTTCGGCGGCCGGGGCTCCTCCTCGTCATCGCTATGTAGGCCCTTGTACTTGTTTTCGGCATTTAACTTGCCGGCATGCTTGAACGCCCAACATTCTCTATTGGTGTGATTGGCTGGCTTGTCAGGGGTGCCGTGGATTTAACATGAGCGATCCATTATGCGATCCTGACTGGACGGAGCCGGAGTATTTCTTTTAAATGGCTTTTCCCGCTGACCTGATCTAGAGCCTCTGAATCCGGCGTTGACTGCCATATCTTCGGTGTTATCGCCGTTATTGCGGCGCTTTGGTCTATTACGACGCTGCCTACCATTAACGTCTTTGGTATCCGAGGTATCCAGATTCCTTGATGTGTTGTTGCTGTGAGCCAGCCAGCTGTCCTCGCCCGCGCAAAAGCGGGTCATGAGTGTTGTGAGGGCTGCCATAGATTTCGGCTTCTCCTGGACGAGGTGACGGGCGAGCCACTCGTCGCGGATGTTATGCTTGAATGCCGCTAGGGCTTCTGCATCCGGACAGTCTACAACTTGATTTTTCATATTCAGGAACTGTGTCCAGAATTGTCTGGCCGATTCCCCTGGCTGCTGGGTTATGTGGCTCAAGTCATGAGCATCCGGTGGCCGCACATAAGTGCCCTGGAAGTTGTCAAGAAATGCATCTTCCAAATCCTCCCAACTGTCGAAGGAATCTGCTGGCAAGCTATTCAGCCAATGCCGAGCTGGTCCTTTGAGTTTTAGTGGGAGGTACTTTATGGCATGTAGATCGTCACCGCGAGCCATGTGGATGTGAAGGAGGAAATCCTCAATCCATACAACGGGATCTGTTGTGCCGTCATATGATTCGATATTTACGGGTTTGAAACCCTCCGGGAATTCATGGTTCATAACTTCATCAGTGAAGCATAGGGGGTGTGCGGCGCCTCTGTGTCGGGCTATATCCCGACGTAGTTCGTATGAGTCTTGTCTGCTGTATTCGGCCCGGTCAGATTTACTCTTGGTGTATCCGATGCGACGATCATCGTCCCGTGTGGGCGCACGTGTTCGTGTCTCGTATATTGACCTTGTGATTTTTTCCTTACTGTCCAAGATGTCTCGCAGGTCCTCTGTGTTGCCCCAGGCCTTAGTATCTTTGACTGAGTGGTGACAGGGTGCGGACTGAACTTTAGGCTGAAACGCCTCTCTGGCTCGGCCGCGTAGTGGCCGGTCAGCCACATCGTACACTGGTGAATGAGGTTTCAATGCTTCCTCCTCGAGGTGAGGTAGCAACCTGCGTTTTTGGTAACTCTTGGACAGGCGCTCGAGTTCATGCTCCTTGCCCGCAAGGACTTCGGTCCATCTGTCTGCTAGCAAGTCTTGATCAGCTTGAAGCTGTTGTTGTTTCTTCTTTAGGCTATTTGACGTGGCCATAAGCCGCCGCTTGAAGCGCTCTTGCTTGACGGGGTCCTCAGGCACGATAAACTCGTCATCGCCGAGGCTCGCCTCGTCTTCGGAGAGAGGCATGAAATTGTCCTCCTTCGGTTCTCCATCTGCTGCCTGCTCTGGAAGGCTACCTTGTTCGTCCTCTAGCTCTACACCGTGCTAGAGGGGATTGTTGTTGTCTTCGGCGCTATCCGGAGTGTTATTATCTCATGTGTCGGTATCACTGCTCTTGCTATGGCGGGACTTAGAGCGGCGCCACCGACGTTGGCACTTGAGTTGCTTCTTTGAGGGGTCATCCTCCGCTTTCTCATCGCCATTGGCTTCTTTGGGGGTGTCCACCATATATATATATCATATGATGAGGTGGCAGTCCAGTGCCCTGAGGGCGGTGGATCCTGTTCGTCTCCGGCTTCGTCGTCCATACCGTCGAAGTCTTCGGAGCCAAAGTCAAGCATGTCGGTTAAGTCATCGACTGTGGCTACTAAGTGGGTGGTGGGTGGGCAGCGAATTTCTTTGTCGTCTGCATCCCATTCTAGCCGAACATAGTTCGGCCAAGGTTCTCCTGACAGGGAGAGAGACCTTAATGAATTTAGCACATCTCCAAAAGGTGAGTGCTGAAAGATATCCGCGGAGGTGAACTCCATGATCGATGCCCAGTCGTACTCGACGGGCACGGATATGAGCGGCTCAGAGTCCGCGGCCGAAGATGAATCCAGTGGTTTGGCGACATGGCTCTCGTAAGGGGTGAAGTCAGTATCCGGCTCTATCGCCACTGAGAGTGCGGCCTCCATGGCAGGGTCCATCCCTCTGCTCTCAGATGACGCGACTTGCTCCGGATTGATGGACGGAGCAGCTGCAGATGCGATCTCCCGAACACCGTCCGACGGCAGAGTTACGTCATGGTCGTCAATACTGTACGGTGCGTCCGACATGGGCTCGAATCCGTGGAAGATCAATTCTCCGCGGACGTCGGCCAAGGTAGTTCAAGTTTCCAAATCTGACCTGATGGCCATGGGCGTAGCTCTCAATCTGCTCCCGATCACTAGGCAAATTTGTAACGCCCTCGATGCGGCTATATCTCCCGCGTGTCGAAGCACGACTTAGAGGCATAACTGCATTGAAAGTAATGTCGCAAGTGAGGTAATCTTCACACAACCCATGTAATACATAAGGGAAAGAGATACATAGCTGGCTTACACTCGCCACTTCACACAATACATGAATAAAGCATTACATTCATCCAAATACACTCAAGGTCCGACTACGGAACCCAAAATATAAGAAGACTACCCCAAATGCTACATAGATCCCCGATCGTCCCGACTGGGCTCCACTACAGATCAATTAGCACAAAACAACATAAAGGATAAGATCTTCATAGAGCTCCTCCTTGAGCTTGGTTGCATCATCTGCATGGTTCAACGGCACCTGCAAACTGGTTTTGGAAGTATCTGTGAGTCATGGGGACTCAGCAATCTCACACCATCGCGATCAAGACTATTTAAGCTTATGGGTAAGGTAAAGGTATGATGTGGAGCTGCAGCAAGCGACTAGCATATATGGTGGCTAACATATGCAAATGAGAGCGAGAAGAGAAGGCAAAGCACGTTCGCACAACTATGATCAAGAAGTGATCCTAGAACAACCTACGTCAAGCATAACTCCAACACCGTGTTCACTTCCCGGACTCCGCCGGAAAGAGACCATCACGGTTACACACGCGGTTGATGCATTTTAATTAAGGTCCACTTCAGGTTTTCTACAACCGGACAATAACAAATTCCCATCTGCCCATAACCGTGGGCACGAGTTTTGAAAGTTCAAATCCCTGCAGGGGTGTCCCAACTTATCCCATCACAAGCTCTCACGGTCAATGAAGGATATTCCTTCTAGCGGGAAGACTCGATCAGACTCGGAATCCCGGTTACAAGACATTTCGACAATGGTAAAACAAGACCAGCAAAGCCACCTGAATGTGCCGACAAATCCCGATAGGAGCTGCACATATCTCTTTCTCAGGGCACATCGGATTGTCCAAGGTTCCGGTAGGCCCCTTGGTGGCCACCTGCAGCTGACAGGTTGGACCAACACTCAGAGGAGCACTGGCCCGGGGTTTAATAAAGATGACCCTTGGGCAGGCCTACCCAAGGGAAAGAAAACGCTAGGTGGCAAATGGTATAACCAATGTTGGGCCTTGCTGGAGGAGTTTTATTCAAAGCGAACTGTCAAAGGGTTTCCATTATAACCCAACCGCGTAAGGAACGCAAAATCCGGGAACATAACACCGATATGACGGAAACTAGGGCGGCAAGAGTGGAACAAAACACCAGGCATAAGGTCGAGCCTTCCACCCTTTACCAAGTATATAGATGCATTAATTAGATAAGAGATATTGTGAAATCGCAACAAGTAAACATGTTCCAACAAGGAACAACATCTCTATGTTCCAACAAGGAACGAACTTCAATCTTCACCTGCAACTAACAATGCTATAAGAGGGGCTGAGCAAAGCGGTAACATAGCCAAACAACGGTTTGCTAGGACAAGGTGGGTTAGAGGTTTGGTTTAACAATATGGGAGGCATGATAAGCAAGTGGTGGGTATCGCAGCATAGGCATAGAAAAAGAGCGAGCAACTAGCAAGCAAGATAGAAGTGATTTCGAGGGTATGGTCATCTTGCCTGAGATCCCGCAAGGAAGAAGAACGAGTCCATGAAGAAGACAAACGGAAGTATTTGAATGGGTCCTCACAAACGTGACATTATCGGAACCAACCCGAAGAAGCAACACCGGAAAGAAGCACACAACATAGTAAACAACCAACACATGAACATGGTATGATACGCGGGATGCGGTATGCGGTGCACATGCATGATTTGAAAACGAATGATTGAACCGGGCCTCAACTTGTAAATCCAAGAGTGCCACTGGAAAGGTGAGGTGATTTCGGTTGAAATCGATATAAAGATCACCGGAATCGGATGCACGGTTTGGAAATGGCAAGCAAAACAAATATGGCACCGGTCTGCGATAAACAGCAAGTAGCCATCTAAATGCATCAAGATAAATATGCTAAAGAACTCAAACAAGGAAACAAAATACATGGAAGGGATCCACTCAAGATGCTTGACAAAATATGAACACTGAGCTACGGCTAATTCACCCATTAACAGGTTCAAACAAGCATGGCAAAAATGCAAATGATAACAGGTTTCAGACTTAGTGAAATAACAACAAATCAGGAATTTATCATCAGGAAGCACATTTTAGAGCATGAAAACTACATGCTACAGGAAATTTACATGGCAAAGCAAGGCATTGCATGAAGCTACTCAAAGCACTTAACAAAAGTCCTTTAGTGATCTTGAGCCAAAAGGTATCAAAAAATACAATTGCAAGCATGTGAACATGGCAAAAACATAAACAGATTCAGACTTGGTGAAAAACTGGAGCATGCAAAACAGTTAA
Organism: Triticum aestivum; assembly: GCF_018294505.1. Taxonomy (NCBI): domain Eukaryota; kingdom Viridiplantae; phylum Streptophyta; class Magnoliopsida; order Poales; family Poaceae; genus Triticum; species Triticum aestivum. Next base: position 356,001,325 of record NC_057809.1, read on the forward strand.
CGAGTAGGCATGTTTACGAGCTCGATGCACTCACTACAGAGCATGGCATGACAAACTAAGCATACACCCATCAAGAATACATGACATAGAAGCTAGACATGGCAAGAACAACAACATAGCATGCACGGATCAATACCAACATCCTCGGCAAAATCGCTAACAAGTCAACAATCTGCCAGGATTCACGATATAGCAAAAGTAGAGCTCGATTGACTCAAGCTAGGGTGCTCCATAAATGCAAAAAAAGACATGGATGGATAGCGCACCACAATATTAACAAATCATCCTTACTGCTCATCCTCAAAAGAGGCACGGATCACTAGGAAACAACAAGAACATATGGCATATCAACAAAATCAGGACAAGGACTTCGTGAAAAACAAAGTCCCTGAAATCAGCATTACCGATTACGCTACTTTGCAAGCTTGTGCTAGTCACCACACATATCACGAAAATACATGGTAAGAACCTCTATAAAGATGGCATGGCATATAACAAAACTCATGTAGAGCTCAGGACCATATCATGCACACATTAATCATGGCAAAAATGACAAATAGCTATTTGATGAAACAGATCTGACAAGTTACTCACATAGCCCTCTTCCAACAGCATTTCGGGCATCAAGATGAGCTAAAATGAAAATGATGCAATGAGATGAAAATATGTACTCATCGAGACGAACATTTTAATATGCTACACGCTCAAAACGGAGCTACAGGTGCAAAGTTATGACATGATGAACATGGGCACATGAATCTAGAAACTTCGGGGACTTAGTGAAATTTTACCTCCGCGAAAAGTCAACGCGAGATGAGGATATCCGGGACGGAGGGATCCAGGGACGGGCGCCGGCGTTTGGATCGGGCACCTGGTGGATCTGATCCACCTTCTTCTCCGGCGAGGCGCGGACTCCGGCGACGCGGGAACTCCCGCGAATGGTGGTGCAACTCCTGAGGCGGCGGCAGACGAGGGCAAGGCGGCGGCCGGCGAAGCTCGCGGCGGCGGCTGAGAGGCGAAGAGGCGACGGCGGCGCACGGCGGATGAAGTCCGGTGACGAGGCGGCGGAGTCGCGGGCGCGCACAGG
>NC_057809.1:356002764-356010628 GCF_018294505.1 Triticum aestivum
CGCGCAGGGCGGCGCACTCGGGCGGAGGCGGCAGAGCGGTTCGGGCCCGGCGGGCCGCGGCGGCAGGGAGGACAGAGAGGAGGCGGCGCGGGATGAGGTGGCACGCACTGATTGGAGGAGAGCGGCGGCGGGACGACGTGGCAAGCCCTGATTGGCCGGGGTGAGGTGGCTGCGGGGCGGCGGACATGTCCGGCGCGGTGGGGAGTTTTTGTCCGGCGGCGCGAGGTGTGGGGCTAGGGTTTGATCTGCGTGGAAATTTTGGAGGGGATCACATATATATAGGTAGAGGGAGCTAGGAGAGTCCAAATGAGGTGCGGTTTGCGGCCACGCGATCGCGATCGAACGACTGATATGATGGAGGAGGTTTAGGTGGGTTTTGGGCCACTTTGGAAGGGTGTTGGGCTGCAACACACATGAGGCCTTTACGGTCCCTCGGTTAACCGTTGGAGTATCAAACGAAGTCCAAATGGCACGAAACTTGACAGGCGGTCTACTGGTGGTAAACCAAGGCCGCATGACAAGTCTCGGTCCAATCCGAAAACGTTTAACACCTGCACACGAAAAGAGGTAGAAAGGGACACCGGGTGACATAGGAGCGCCGGATTGCAAAACGGACAACAGGGAAAATGCTCGGATGCATGAGACGAACATGTATGCAAATGAAATGCACATGATGACATGATATGCAATGCATGACACACAAGCAATGACAAGGCAACAACAATGAATAACTAGACGACACCTGGCACATCGGTCTCGGGGCATTACAACACTCCACCACTACGAGAGGATCTCGTCCCGAGATCGAGAATGGCACCGGAGGGACAACGAAAGAGAAAGAGAAGAGGTAAAACTAAGTTGCTTCTTTGACAAACGAGTGAAACCACGAGCCTTGAAAAGGTTAAGCCATTGAAAGAAGAATGCAACGAAGAAGAACAAAGTTGAAAGCACTCCGGTAGGGAAGAGTAACAAGGAAGAACAAATTCGGACAGCGCTCCGGTTGAGAAGTGATATGAAACTTGATAAGATGGAAAGAACTTGAGCAGAGGACACAACACTCCGGTTAAATGGATAAGCATGAAAAGAACACGATCCTCACCATTCGAGATGATGAGAGAAAAGAGCAACATCACAGTGCCTCCGGATGAAGGAATAGAAGATAGATAATTGAAGTAAAAGAATGAAGAGGAAAATGCCAACTTCTGTCACAATTGAGCTTGAAAAGGCATCCTTAGGAGAAGGGTCGAACGGAGTTGTTGGAACACCAACAACAAAAAGAATAAACTTGATATGGTCTTATGGAATACATGTCAAATTATAAGGTGTCAACCAGCCACTTACAGGAAAAAAAATTGGATTGATATGGGCGAGGAGGCGAGAAACTTATCTCGCCGGAAGGATAAAAGAAGAACTTAGGTCCTTTATAAACACCATAAATAGCAACAAACCTTAGGGAAGACTTTAGGTGAAATATAACCCAAGGTAAATCCAAACAAGAGATTGATGGATTTAAAATACCTCATTCTTAACAACATGTGAATCATGAGACATGAACTCAAATTATCAAGAATGGCATAATACCAGCTCGAATGATAAGGTAGAAAGAATTGCACTTTGAAATGCAAGATAAAGAATACTTGAGATCCTTAGAAAAAAATCTCGATGAACACTTCGAGAAGGAATTACATCCTTGATGAACCATCATGTAGAACCTTCATGAAGAACTCCGGTAAACAAAAGGATGATCAAACGGAAGGAAAAAGAAGTTGAAAACACAAGGTGAATCCTTGTACCGATTTAGATGAATCTCTGTGGTGAAATAGTTGAAAATTGTTGGAACTCCGGGAAAAAGAGAAAATGAAACAATTTAAATCGGAATTTGATGAGCCTCCGGAATAAGAAATTGAATCACTTGGAAGAAACAAGAATAAGAATTACATTATGCTTATCCTTCACCAATTCAAATTGATGACAAGCCATGGAATTGGCATACTACTTATTCTCGTAGAAAGGATTAAGCGAGATATATCGCAAACTTGGGAAGGTCTTCGATGAATCCACCGGTAGGATTGAAAACATCTAATGAATTGATATGATAACAAGGTAAGAAGAATCTTGAACGAACCACCGTAAGAATTGAAAATGAACTAGAGAAGATAAAGAAACACCGGGAAGAATTATAAAATGAACGAAGAAGCTTGAGAGGATTTAGATACATGAGAACGAAGAGATCACGAGCCGATTAGAGATCACTTGAACGAAGCACCGGTAAGATTGGAGAATGATAACTGAAAGCTGAGAATGAATAAATCTGAATTGATGGACTCCAGATAGGTGAAAGGAATTCTCACAATCAAAACAATTATGACAGGATGGCCTTGAACTAGAACCACGAATCTTTGAAGAGAATGGAGCAAGATTGAGAGAAAATCTTCTTCGGCCTTCCAAATCTGAGAATTACGACGAGAAACACCACCAAGAATTGTTGAGGCACTCCGGAATGAAGAATGGAAAAGGTTGAGCCAACGATGAAAAGAATTTGAAAGATCTTGGAGAAATACATATGACTGATGATGAATCATACTTACGTCAAACTTTGAAAAGAATTTAGGATAGCTCCGGAAAAATTAGAAGAGTCAGGTAAGATCCTGGAAAAAGACATGTGGGTTAGGGCCCACTCAAAAGATACACCATAGAAAAGATTTAAAAGATAGATTGCGCCAGTTGAATTAAATGGCTAGAATGAGATAACATCCTCGAAAGACCTTGAACGACTGCAGAGTGGAAACACGAATCTTATGAGCTATCTTTGGCACTCCGGAACAAATGTAAAGCGGGAGGTGAATGATTAAGAGGTGCACCGGTAAGAGGTGGTATTTGAAACGAGGAAAGAATATGATCAACAAAGCTTGAATTGGTTCCACCGGAGAAGAAAAGGAATGAGGAATGACGAACTAGAAGCTCTGTTAGAATCTTCATGAGAATCACTGGATAAGAATATTGACGGAAAAGGATGGAGAGACTTCACAAGAATAAAAAGATACTTGATTAAGAAATCTGAGTCCTTGAAGAAACAAGGGTGGGAGGGTGGGAAAACAAAGACAACTTGGGATGGATGAGCGAACACCGTTGAGAAGAAACTGATGCTTGATCTTGCGGATGTTGAAATGATCGGATCCACTTGAAGAGAGACACACCGGTTGGAAAGAATTGACATGACAATCTCGATTATCATGAAGGATTGGTATTCACATAGAAATATGGGAAACACCGCTTAGGAGAAGGTATGGAATCAACTCTTGACTTCAAAGCAACTCGAATACCACAACTCAAAACAAAACAAAGGATTGTCTTGCAAAATAAGCTAGAACAAACATATGATAGAGATTTCGTCCGAAGTTTTCGTGGTGGGGCCTACACGGGCTCGATCGTACAACACCATCATGTACAAGGCAGTGCACATGACATATGAAGCATCCCCAAGTCGGCATAGCCAAGGACTCTTTAAGACACAACGAGACCATTGTAAAACCAACCGTGGATAGGCGGACCACAAGACGTCGAACCCCAATTTCACATCATACATATGTCGAAAAATATCCTAAGAGCTACTTGAATTCCCACTTATAAACTCCCGAAATTTTCCCAGTTATGCAATCAGGTGTTGGGGATACAGGGGAAGCATAATATCTCACCCAAAACTAGCAAATCCTACATCCAGCTGTATCCATCCTTCAACACATAACCCAGAAACCTTCGGAAATCATTTACCTCAACCTTCGAAAAGCATCTGTTATACGAGTTATGGCAATACTCCTGAACTCCCGCCCCAGTACTGGGTGGCATTGAGGTTATCTCACCAACAACTGCATAAAAGAGATTTTCGATGTCGGCGAAACTAAACTCAGGTATTCCAGAACTGCAACGATAAAATTGTGATGACAACACCTCAGAGCTCAACTCCCCGGGACACTGTCACAACCCCTAAATGTCAGTAGGCACCAAGAACAATGTTCTCGTCACAAAACCATCGGAACGATTCCAAGATACTCGCGTGATCCTAAATTTTTTTTAGTGAAAATTAGAGAAGAGAAGAGTCAAAACTGTACGTCAGGATGCCTCACCAGAGCGACGAAGGAACTGAGGAGTAAAAAGAATTCCTAACTCTCCGATATATATATATATATAATCCTAAATGACTCAAAACATTTTTCTAGACTCAACAACGCCAGCTATTCGATCAAGCAGGGGGCTCCTAAGGTCGGGGAAGGCTCTGATTACCAACTAGTAACGCCCTCGATGCGGCTGTATCTCCCACGTGTCGAAGCACGACTTAGAGGCATAACCGCATTGAAAGCAATGTCGCAAGTGAGGTAATCTTCACACAACCCATGTAATACATAAGGGAAAGAGATACATAGCTGGCTTAGACTCGCCACTTCACACAATACATGAGTAAAGCATTACATTCATCCAAATACACTCAAGGTCCGACTACGGAACCCAAAATACAAGAAGACTACCCCAAATGCTACACAGATCCCCGATCGTCCTGACTGGGCTCCACTACAGATCAATTAGAACGAAACAACATAAAGGATAAGATCTTCATAGAGCTCCTTCTTGAGCTTGGTTGCGTCATCTACACGGTTCAGCGGCACCTGCAAACTGGTTTTGGAAGTATCTGTGAGTCACGGGGACTCAGCAATCTCACACCCTCGCGATCAAGACTATTTAAGCTTATGGGTAAGGTAAAGGTATGATGTGGAGCTGCAGCAAGCGACTAGCATATATGGTGGCTAACATACGCAAATGAGAGCGAGAAGAGAAGGCAAAGCACGTTCGCACAACTATGGTCAAGAAGTGATCCTAGAACAACCTACGTCAAGCATAACTCCAACACTGTGTTCACTTCCCGGACTCCGCTGAAAAGAGACCATCACGGTTACACACGCGGTTGATGCATTTTAATTAAGGTCAACTTCAGGTTTTCTACAACCGGACATTAACAAATTCCCATCTGCCCATAACCGCGGGCACGGCTTTCAAAAGTTCAAATCCCTGCAGGGGTGTCCCAACTTAGCCCATCACAAGCTCTCAGGGTCAACAAAGGATATTCCTTCTAGCGGGAAGACCCGATCAGACTTGGAATCCCGGTTACAAGACATTTCAACAATGGTAAAACAAGACCAGCAAAGCCACCCGAATGTGCCGACAAATCCCGATAGGAGCTGCACATATCTCTTTCTCAGGGCACATCGGATTGTCCAAGGTTCCGGTAGGCCAGCACATAGTTGCCCCTGGTGGCCACCGGCAGCTGACAGGTTGGACCAACACTCAGAGGAGCACTGGCCCGGGGGTTTAATAAAGATGACCCTTGGGCAGGCCTACCCAAGGGCAAGAAAAGGCTAGGTGGCAAATGGTAAAACCAATGTTGGGCCTTGCTGGAGGAGTTTTATTCAAAGCGAACTATCAAGGGGTTCCCATTATAACCCAACCACGTAAGGAACGCAAAATCCGGGAACATAACACCGATATGACGGAAACTAGGGCGGCAAGAATGGAACAAAACACCAGGCATAAGGCCGAGCCTTCCACCCTTTACCAAGTATATAGATGCATTAATTAGATAAGAGATATTGTGATATCGCAACAAGTAAACATGTTCCAACAAGGAACAACATCTCCATGTTCCGACAAGGAACAAACTTCAATCTTCACCTACAACTAACAACGCTATAAGAGGGCCTAAGCAAAGCGGTAACATAGCCAAACAACGGTTTGCTAGGACAAGGTGGGTTAGAGGCTTGGTTTAACAATATGGGAGGCATGATAAGCAAGTGGTGGGTATCGTAGCATAGGCATAGAAAAAGAGCGAGCAACTAGCAAGCAAAGATAGAAGTGATTTCGAGGGTATGGTCATCTTGCCTGAGATCCCGCAAGGAAGAAGAACGAGTCCACGAAGAAGACAAATGGAAGTAGTCGAAAGGGTCCTCACAAACGCGACGTTATCGGAACCAACCCAAAGAAACAACACCGGAAAGAAGCACACAACATAGTAAACAACCAACACATGAACATGGTATGATATGCGGGATGCAGTATGCGGTGCACATGCATGATTTGAATAGGAATGATTGAACCTGGCCTCAACATGGAAATACAAGAGTGCCACTTGAAAGGTGAGGTGATTTCGGTTGAAATCGATATAAAGATCACCGGAATCGAATGCACGGTTTGGAAATGGCAAGCAAAACAAATATGGCACCGGTCTGCGATAAACAGCAAGTAGCCATCTAAATGCATGAAGATAAATATGCTACAGCACTCAAACATGGAAACAAAATACATGGCAGGGATCCACTCAAGATGCTTGACAAAATATGAACACTAAGCTACGGCTAATTCACCCATTAACAGGTTCAAACAAGCATGTCAAAAATGCAAATGATAACAGGTTACAGACTTAGTGAAATAACAACAAATCAGGAATTTATCATCATGAAGCACATTTTAGAGCATGAAAACTACATGCTACAGGAAATTAACATGGCAAAGCAAGGCATGGCATGAATCTACTCAAAGCACTTAACAAAAGTCCTTTAGTGACCTTGAGCCAAAAGGTATCAAAACATACAATTGCAACCATGTGAACATGGCAAAAACATAAACAGATTCAGACTTAGTGAAAAACTGGAGCATGCAAAATAGTTAACGAGTAGGCATGCTTACGAGCTCGATGCACTCACTACAGAGAATGGCATGACAAACTAAGCATACACCCATCAAGAATACATGACATAGAAGCTAGACATGGCAAGAACAACAACATAGCATGCACGGATCAATAGCAACATCCTCGGCAAAATCGCTAACAAGTCAACAATCTGCCAGGATTCACGATATAGCAAAAGTAGAGCTCGATTGACTCAAGCTAGGTTGCTCCATAAATGCAAAAAAAAGACATGGATGGATAGAGCACCACAATATTAACAAATCATCCTTAATGGTCATCCTCAAAAGAGGCACGGATCACTAGGAAACAACATGAGCATATGGCATATCAACAAAATCAGGATAAGGACTTGGTGAAAAACTAAGTCCCTGAAATCAGCATTACCGATTATGCTACTTTGCAAGCTTGTGCTAGTCACCACACATATCACAAAAATACATGGTAAGCACCTCTGTAAAGATGGCATGGCATATAACAAAACTCATGTAGAGATCAGGACCATATCATGCACACATTAATCATGGCAAAAATGACAAATAGCTATTTGATGAAACAGATCTGACAAGTTACTCACATAGCCCTCTTCCAACAGCATTTCGGGCATCAGGATGAGCTAAAATGAAAATGATGCAATGAGATGAAATTATGTACTCGTCGAGACGAACATTTTGATATGCTACACGCTCAAAACGGAGCTATGGATGCAAAGTTATGACATGATGAACATGGGCACATGAATCTGGAAACTTCGGGGACTTAGTGAAATTTTACCTCCGCGAGAAGTCAACGTGGGATGAGGATATCCGGGACGGATGGATCCGGGGACGGGCGCCGGCGTTTGGATCGGGCACCTGGTGGATCTGATCCACCTTCTTCTCCGGCGAGGCGCGGACTCTGAAGACGCGGGAACTCCCGCGAAAGGTGGCGCAACTCCCGAGGCGGCGGCGGACGAGGGCAAGGCAGCGGCCGGCGAAGCTCGCGGCGGCGGCGGAGAGGCGAAGAGGCGATGGCAGCGTACGGCGGACGAAGTCCAGTGACGAGGCGGCGGAGTCGCGGGCACGCACGCGTCCGGTGGCACGCGGCGGAGGTCGCCGGCGGGAGGCGCGCGGTGGCATGGCGGCGAGATCC
>NC_057809.1:356329075-356384587 GCF_018294505.1 Triticum aestivum
GATGGTCGAGTGTGGCGGCGGGGCGTCGGCGACATGGAAGAAGGGCGGCGCGGCGAGGTCGTCCTCGGGCGCGGGCGGCGCGGGAGGAAGGAGGCGGCGGCCCGGGCGTGGGAGGAGAGGGCTGGCCTTGGGCCCTCGCGGGCCAGCGGCGGTGGGAGGTGGCGCTGCCACGTGGCGGGCGGTGGTAGGCTGAGGTGAGCGGCGGACGTGTCCGGCGGCGTCGGATCTAAGATTGTAGGGTTAGGGGGGAGAATGAACCGCGAATTTTGGAGGGGGTGTATATATAGGCATAGGGGGAGCTAGGAGAGTCCAAATGAGGTGCGGTTTTCGGCCACGCGATCGTGATCGAACGCTCTAGGGCATGGAGCAGAGTTTGGTGGGTTTTTGGGCCAAATTGGATGGGTGTTGGGCTGCAACACACACGAGGCCTTTTCGGTCCCTCGGTTAACGGTTGGAGTATCAAACGAAGTCCAAATGGCACGAAACATGACAGGTGGTCTACCGGTAGTAAACCAAGGCCGCTTGGCAAGTCTCAGTCCAATCCGGAAGTGTTTAATCACCACACACGAAATAAAGCTAGAAATGGCCACCGGAGGAGAACGAAGCGCCGGAATGCAAAACGGACAACGAGGAAAATGCTCGAATGCATGAGATGAACACGTATGCAAATGCAATGCACATGATGACATGATATGAGATGCATGACAGAGAAAACAACACACGGAGACAAATACCCGAACCCGAGAAAATAAATATAACTTAACGCCGGAAACGGCAAGAGTTGGAGTACAAATTGGGAAAGTTACATCCGGGGTGTTACAACACTCCACCACTACGAAAGGATCTCGTCCCGAGATCTAGGACTGAAAGAACGCCGGGTACTCAGAACGGAGGTGATCCTCGCGTTCCCAGGTAGCTTCACGGTCGGAATGGTGCGACCACTTGACTTTGAGGAATTTGATTGACTTGTTGCGAGTCTTGCGTTCATTCTCTTCAAGAATAGCAACTGGGTGCTCACGATACGAGAGATCTTCTTGGAGCTCAATATCCTCGAAGTTGACGGTGCGGTCAGGAGTCTTGAAGCACTTTCAAAGCTGAGAGACATGGAACACATCATGAACATTTGCAAAGTTTGAAGGAAGCTCGAGTTGATAGGCGAGGTCACCTCTCTTGCTGACAATCTTGAAAGGTCCCACGTATCTAGGGGCAAGCTTCCCTTTGATACCGAAGCGACGAGTATCTTTCATAGGAGAGACACGGAGGTAAACATGATCTCCGATCTCGAAAGCCAAATTACGGTGCTTACTATCATAGTAGCTCTTCTGGCGGGATTGGGCTGCTTTGAGGTTATCACGAATGACTTTGCACATTTCTTCTACTTCTGTGATTAAGTCATTACCCAAAAGCTGACGTTCACCGGTTTCAGACCAGTTGAGAGGGGTACGGCACTTCCTGCCATACAGAATTTCAAATGGGGCCTTGCCCGAACTTGCTTGAAAACTATTGTTGTAGGAGAATTCAGCATAAGGAAGACAATCCTCCCACTTCATGCCGAAGGAGATCACACAAGCCCTGAGCATATCTTCAAGAATCTGGTTGACACGCTCGACTTGACCGCTTGTTTGAGGATGGAAAGCAGTGCTGAAGCGGATGTTAGTGCCCATGGCCCTCTGAAAAGAATCCCAAAACTTGGAGGTAAAGATGCTGCCACGGTCTGAAGATATCACTTGAGGAATACCGTGCAGAGAGACAATGCGAGAGGTATAGAGTTCCGCCAATTGAGCTGCAGTGATCGACTCTTTGATAGGCAGAAAATGAGCAACTTTGGTGAGTTTGTCGATGACAACGAATATAGCATCATTGCCACGCTTGGACTTTGGAAACCCAGTTACGAAGTCCATTTCAATGTGGTCAAACTTCCATTCTGGAATGGCAAGATGTTGGAGGAGACCTGCTGGCCTTTGATGTTCTGCCTTCACTCTTCTGCAGACATCACATTCATTCACTAATTGAGCGATCTCACGCTTCATTCGAGTCCACCAATAAGCTTGCTAAAGGTCCTGATACATCTTAGTACTCCGAGGGTGGATGGAGAGGAGAGAATTGTGAGCCTCGTTCATGATCACTTTACGGAGGTCACCTTTGGGCACAACAATACGATCCTCGAAGAAGAGAGTGTCCTTGTCATCAAGGCGGTAGCACTTGTACTTGGACTGACTCTTGGCAATCCCAATCTTCACCTTTTTCACCATAGCATCAAGAAGCTAGGCTTGGCGAATCTGGTCTTCTAAGGTAGGAGAGACTTGAAGGTTGGGGAGGAAACCTTGAGGAACAACTTGCAGATTAAGTTTGCGGAAAGCTTCACAAAGCTCGGGTTGATAAGGCTTAAGAATCAGACTGTTGCAGTAAGCCTTCCTTCTCAAAGCGTCAGCAATCACATTGCCCTTGCCTGGAGTGTACTCGATACTCGCATTATACTCTTGAATTATTTCTACCCAACGAGTTTGTCTGAGGTTGAGATTAGGCTGAGTGAAGATGTACTTGAGACTCTTGTGATCAGTGAAAATATCCACTTTTCTTCCCAAAAGAAGATGTCTCCAAGTCAACAGAGCATGCACAACTGCCGCCAACTCGAGATCATGAGTGGGGTAGTTCTTCTCATTAGGCTTCAACTGGCGAGAGGTATAAGCAACAACTTTCTTCTCTTGCATTAAAACTGCACCGAGACCTTGGAGAGAGGCATCACAAAAGACCTCGTACGGCTTGGATTCATCAGGCGGAGTCAAAACTGGAGCAGTGATCAACTTCTCTTTCAAAGTGTTGAAAGCAATATCACACTCCGGAGACCAAACGTACTCGACGTGCTTCTGAAGAAGATTTAAGAGAGGCTTCGCGATCTTGGAAAAGTTTTCAATGAATCTTCGGCAATAGCTTGCGAGACCGAGAAAATTGCGGAGTTGCTTCACGTTCTGAGGAGGTTCCCAATTCACAATTGCAGACACCTTCTCAGGATTCACGGCAATGCCCTTGGCAGAGATGATATGACCAAGATAAAGAACCTCATCGAGCAAAAATTCACACTTGGAGAACTTGGCGTAGAACTGATGTTCTCTGAGCTTATCAAGAACCAAACGCAAATGCTTGGCATGATCTTCCTTGTTCTTGGAGAAAACCAGAATGTCGTCTAGATAGACCAAAACGAAGTCATTGGTGTAGGCATTAAAGATGAAATTCATCATGCGAGAGAACGTCGGAGGAGCGTTGGCGAGGCCAAAAGACATGACAGTGCATTCATATCGGGTTCAATAATTGATGTTGTCAAAATTCATCATCATTTGCAGTGTGCTCACATTGTGGAAAACAAAACTAGGGAACCAGTTCAAGAGGGAACTACCTCTGCAGCATGAGATCATTTCTCCAGTAACACACCGAAATCCATTATTTTCGGAAAATTTATCCAACAGTCTGTAAATACCTTTCCTTACACTAGTCAAATGTTCAAGCTTCTTAATAAACCTGTTTATATTTTGTCCAAAGAAAAAATAATACATCTAACACCGGTTAGGTTGTTCCTAACAGGAAAAATAGATGACTAATTTTGTACAAAAAATTTCAGTGTCCTCAGCAAGAAGCAGGGCCAACCTTTGTGGATACTATGTTTGCAGACACATGATCTCCATCTACAAATATGCTGATAGTTGTGATGATCCTCGCGAATTAGTACCAGTAAGTCTATCTTAATTAATATCTTCTACTCCACTCATATGGAACATTCTGATCTTCAAAATACTACAGCTCATCTTAAAACCAAGGACTCCTGAACCGCTCCCGGCTGGTGAATTGCTGATGATTCAGAGATTTATCAGCGACTTCTTCCTGGATCAAAATACTGCAGCTCATAGAAGCATGTTTACTAATAAGTTTAAGTTCACCTTTAACACTAGCCATATAATCACTCAAGTGTTCAAGCATATCAGCATTGTGTTTCAATTGTCTGCCAACATAAGCATTGAAGTTTTCTTGTTTAACCATAAAGTCATCAAACTCATCCAAACATTGGCTAGCAAACTTAGTAAATGGGATTTCACATTTATCAAATCTATAGAGAGAATTTACCTTTACTACCTATGTCGGTTTATCAAGACCATGTATTTCTTCAATAGGCGGCAAACTAAGACCATGTATTTCCTCAATAGGTGGTAAATTCTTAACATCTTCAGCTTTAATACCTTCTTCCTTCATAGATTTCTTTGCCTCTTGTATATCTTCACGATTGAGGAATAGAATACCTCTTTTCTTCGGAGTTGGCTTAGGAATTGGTTCAAGAAGTGTCCAATTATTTTCATTAGTCAACATATTATTCAATAGCAATTCAACTTGATCAACAGTTCTTTCCCTGAAAACATAACCAGCACAACTATCCAGGTAGTCTTTGTAAGCATCTGTTAGTCCATTATAAAAGATATCGAATATTTCATTTTTCTTGAGAGGATGATCAGGCAAAGCATTAAGTAATCGGAGAAGCCTCCCCCAAGCATGTGGGAGACTCTCTTCTTCAATTTGCACAAAATTTTATATTTCCCTTAAAGCAGCTTGTTTATTATGAGCAGGGAAATATTTAGCAGAGAAGTAATAAATCTTATCCTGGGGACTACGCACACAACCAGGATCAAGAGAATTAAACCATGTTTTAGCCTCACCCTTTAGTGAGAACGGAAATAACTTGAGGATAAAGTAATAGCGAGTTTTCTCATCATGAGTAAACAGGGTGGCTATATCATTTAATTTAGTATGATGTGCCACAACAGTTTTAGATTCATAACCATACAAAGGATCAGATTCAACCAAAGTAATTAACTCAGGATCGACAGAGAAATCATAATCCTTATCAGTAATAAGGATAGGTGAAGTAGCAAAAGCAGGGTCATATTTCATTCTAGCATTCAAAGACTTTCCTTTAAGCTTAGCTAATAGTTTCTTATGATCAGATCTATCATTGCAAGCTAAGAAGTCTCTAGAAGTTTCTTCATCCATAACATAACCCTCAGGCACAACAGGTAAGTCATATCTAGGGGGAGAATCTTCATCATCACTTTCATCAATATTATCAGTTTCAATAATTTCATTCTCTCTAACCCTAGCAAGTTGTTCATCAAGAAATTCACCTAGTGGCAACATAGTATCAAGCATAGAAGTAGTTTCATCATAAGTATCATGCAAAGCAGAAGTGGCATCATCAATAACATGCGACATATCAGAATGAATAGCAGGTGTACGTGTCGCAAGTTACTCAAAACAGAAGGTGAATCAAAGAGCTAGATGGCAGTTCCTTACCTCCCCTCCTAGTTGAGGGAAAATCTTGGTTCTTTGATCTTTCAAGTTCTTCATAGTGATAAGTAGATAGAAATCCCAAGCGACTCAAAGAATAGAGCTATGATCCCCGGCAACGGCGCCAGAAAATAGTCTTGATAACCTAGAAGTATAGGGGATTGCAACAGTTTTCGAGGGTAGAGTATTCAACCCAAATTTATTGATTCAACAGAAGGGGAGCCAAAGAATATTCTCAAGTATTAGCAGCTGAGTTGTCAATTCAACCACACCTGGAAACTTAATATCTGCAGCAAGGTATTTAGTAGCAAAGTAATATGATAGTAGTGGAAATGGTAGCAAAAGTAATATTTTTGGTTTTATATTGATTGTAACAGTAACAATGGAAAAGTAAATAAGCGTAGAACAATATATGAAATGCTGGTAGGAAATGTATCAGTGATGTATAATTATATCGGATGCGATCGATCATGCAACAGTTATAACATAGGGTGACACAGAACTAGCTCCAGTTTATCAATGTAATGTAGGCATGTATTCCGAATATAGTCATACGTGCTAATGGAAAAGAACATGCATGACATCTTTTGTCCTACCCTCCCGTGGTAGCGGGGTCCTATCGGAAACTAAGGGATATTAGGACCTGGACCAAAGCATTAACACATAGTGAATACATGAAATCCTCAAACTACGGTCATCATCGGTAATGGTCCCGATTATTGTCACTTCGGGGTTAATGGATCATAACACATAATAGGTGACTATAGACTTGCAAGATAGGATCAAAAACTCACATATATTCATGAAATCATAATAGGCTCGGATCTGAAATCATGGCACTCGGGCCCTAGTGACAAGCATTAAGCATAGCAAAGTCATAGCAACATCAATCTCGGAACATAGTTGATACTAGGGATCAAACCCTAACAAAACTAACTCGATTACATGATAAATCTCATCCAACCCATCACCGTCCAGCAAGCCTATGATGAAATTACTCACGCACGGCGGTGAACATCATGAAATTGGTGATGGAGGAAGGTTGATGATGATGATGGTGATAGATTCCCCTCTCTGGAACCCCGAACGGACTCCAGATCAGCCCTCTCGAGAGAGTTTAGGGCTTGGTGGCGGCTCTGTATCGTAAAACGCGATGAATCCTTCTCTCTTATTTTTTTTCTCCCCGAACACGAATATATGGAGTTGGAGTTGAGGTCGGTGGAGCGTCAGGGGGCCCACGAGGCAGGTGGTGCGCCCAGGGGGGTAGGCACAGCCCCCACCCTCGTGGACAGGGTGTGGGCCTCCTGACATTGATTCTTCTTCCAGTATTTTTATATATTCCAAAAATAATCTTTGTTGATTTTTAGGTCATTCCGAGAACTTCTAATTCTGCACAAAAATAACACCATGGCAATTGTGCTGAAAACAGTGTCAGTCCGGGTTAGTTCCATTCAAATCATGCAAGTTAGAGTCCAAAACAGGGGCAAAAGTGTTTGGAGAAGTAGATACGACGAAGACGTATCATGGTCAACAAATGAGTGTCATCAGAAGATGACTCTACATGAGAGGCTGCTAGTGGGGACGCACCGCGCCCATGGATGCATGCATGCAACTACATCCTTTTTACCCTGAAAAACAATGTTTTCCCCCCCTGACTGCTAGGACCCTCCAGCTACATCTTCGCATGCAAGGAAGTGCCTCCTCATTACAAAGAAAAATGATTTCCCCTAACAGCTGGGACCCAACAGCTATATCTTCGCACGGAAGCAAGTGCGTCCTTATCCTCCCTGACAGCTGGGACCCACCCGGTTGAAGCGTATGTACCGTTGTCTATCTTCTCGCAAGCGTGTATGTACATACTAGTCGATCGGTCGATCTGCAACGATGAACCATGGCCAAGTAGCAGCACATGTCATAGTAGAGCCCACCACATAGCAGTTTAGGTTGTCCCATCTAAACCATGTACATGTACATACAACCACACGCCAAAAAATACGGCGACGTACGTACATACGGGCGGGGTCTCGAACGCCTACTCACGCATACGTACGGCTAGGGCTCGCGTACATGGAGAGGCAGCGACGACGTCCTGTTCATCGGCAGCCAACCAGCTGGATCAAAATGGAGAAACTACTTCATGTTCATCGGGAGCCAACCGGCTTGGACGGAACAGCCAATCGAAACGAGGCCTGGGGTACCGCAGAACGGAGGAAACGGCCTTCTGTTCGACTGGCCACGGTCGAAACAGGATCCTGTTCATCGGGAGGGGTCTAGCATACTGCAAAATGGAGGAAATGGACTTGTGTTCGAGTGCCTATGGTCGAAATGGGGTCCTATTGATTGGGAGGGGTGTGGTGTATCGCCAAATGGAGGAAACGGACTTGTGTTGGAGCGCTACGATCGAAACAGGGGTCCTGTTCATCGGGAGGGGTGTGGCATACGCAAAACGGGACTCCACATGCTACTGTTCACCTCCACCGTCGACCTCCTCCAGCCTCCACGGGCTACTGTTCATCCACCGTCCACGACCTCCAGCCCCCACTTGCGACTGTTCATCCACGACGTCTCCCGTCCTGCCTCCACCAGCCATTTTTCATCCACGGCCTCATGTTCATCCAGTCTCCACTGCTCCTCCACTGGCTACTGTTCAACCACCCCTCTCCATGGAGTCATGTTCAACCACCCCTCCACGGGGCTACTGTTCATCTAGCCCTCCATCGGATACTGTTCAACCAGCCCTCCATGGGGTCCTCTTCATCCAGCCCTCCACGGGATCCTGTTCATCCACCCCGAACTGGCTCGATCAATCAGGGTCATGTTCATCCAATGGCGGCGACCTCTACTACAACGGGGTCCTATTCATCAAACCCCCCACCGAGAACTGTTCATCCAACCCCCCGCCCCACCCCCAACAACGCTCACTGTTCATGAAGAGGCAGCAGGTTCGATCGGCTTCAGTTAGCAGCAGTAGCAAAGAAATCGCTCGATCGGGTTGAGTTAAAAGCCAGATTAATCGATCGCTCGGGTTCAGTTAAAAGCCATATTGATCGATCACTCGGGTTCAGTAACGTGTAGCCTGCAGTGCAATCGCTCGGGTTCAGTAGGTGAATGCCTCGCTCGGTTTCAGTTATAGCGCAACGCCTCGCACACACGCCCGTACATGCACAAGAGAAACGCGCAAACCTCTATGCATGGCTCGGCCCCGACCACCCACCGCAACTAGAAGCTCCCCAATATTTTCCTGGCCCTCGCTTCTACCATGGTTTTTTCCGTCATGGACGGCCCAAAGAATGTCATGCAGCTGCGTCTCCGGCCCGCCCAGGACAAAAAGCCCATTTTCTGTCATGATTTTTTGTCATAGAAGTAGGAACCCACCACATCTACGATGATATCGGGTTTTGTCACAATTATCATCATAATAGTGTCATAAGCATGACAGAAAAAAAATCGTTCGGCCCAAAATGTCACGAATGTGTGTTTTTTTTAGTGAAGCCTCGCTTCGGACAGTGAGGTACCAGTAGGTGCGGCGGCGGTACCACTGCTGCAGCATACACTCTAGGACACTCGAGGTGGATGATCTCGTCCTGAGGCGGGTGCTCTCCAGGGAGGGGCTGCATAAGCTCTCACCCATGTGGGAGGGCCCGTTCAGGATCGCCCGTGTCTCCAGGCCCGACGCCGCGTTCCTGGAGACGCACGACGGGATCCCCATCTAGAACCCCTGGAACATCCAGCACCTCCAGAAGTTCTACCCATGAAGCAAGGCCCCATGCCTGTGAAGGTCTCCACTCGTGATACTCTCACGTAATAATGAATGGGATTGTACATGCCCCGGAGTCTCCTGAGCACCGCCCGCGGGCCTCACAGGGGCTCTCTCCCATGTCCTAGTGGCAGAACTTAGCTCCGCGCTGGTGAGAAGACTAGAATAGGTGTCGGACGCGGCTGTTCTTTTGCTTGGTTTCTGTAGTTGGTTTGCAACTTCTTAATGGAATTTGGAGTTTTCACGTTTTTGTTCGCCAGAGTTGGAATTTTTCTCCTCTAGCTTCGCTCGCTTCTCCAGTCTTGCCCCGGGAAGAGCGGTAGTTGCCCGTTGCTCCTCCTCGCTTGTCCCGCGGGCGGGGTCTAGGCAGGTGTGTACTCTTGGGCCGCCCGTGCTGCAAACACACCTCGTCGAAGCCTCGTTGCCCAAAGCTTCGGCTTCCTTAATCCTCGTGAGACGCTCTCGAATGAACTCATGGGTGTGGGCCCCCTCTTAAGTCCGTGCCTCCAGGCAATGTGACGCGGTGTACTAGCCACAACCAACCCATGCCTGGGGGCTCGCACGAGGAAGAATGAAATGCCCTAGCAAGCTTCCTAATAACTCTGCTGCTCTACAATGTCTCCCAAGGCCCGACGGCCCCTAAGTCGTCAGGAAGGGAGCTTCGCCAGATGTTGATGGAAAGGCGCACCCCCGCGAGGCGAGAAGCTACCGCAAGCACCCCGAGCTAAGTTACCCTAACCACACCTACTCGGAACATAAATATCACGACATAACATCAAAATAACAAACATAGCATAGTGGCATAAGTGCCATGGTTTATTAGACACCCTAGCGGGGCCCTCTACTTTTTTCGAAATGTAGGAGAAAGGAAAGGTTAAACAAAAGCGAGTTGCATGCCTGCAGTAGCTCCCGAGGACAAGCTCTAGCAACGCTTGAAGCTTAGTCCGATCCTTCCTCCTACTTTATGGGAGCACGGCGGCGAGATGGCCCATCGCCTTCCCCGAACCGAGCCCGGTGGCAGGGTGGCTGATCATAGGTGCTGTTGCTAGTGCTCTCACCGGAGGAGGAGCCACCACCGCTGAGGCTGGCGCGGCCGTCGCCAAGGGCAACCTCACCCTCGTCGTCGTCGCGGCTGTCTTCAAGGGGATGCTCATCGTCTTCGCTACCGTCGCCCGGGCAGCACCCCGTACGGCGGCCATCCCGCCTGAACACCCTCACATAGAGGGTCGCCAGGTTGTCGTACCTGAAGTGGAGGGTGCGCCTCCTACTCGGGCTGTCACACCTTGATTTTCTTGCCACAACACATAAGATAATAAATCATGATGAAATATGGTTAACAAAAAAAACTTTTGTGTGTTTGGGTCTTTGCTTTGATTGGATTTTGTCTGTTGTTTGCAAGTGCTCTGAAAATCAAATAATTCCTCCAACTCTTATACTCCTTCTCCTTGATCTAACTCTTTGCCCAATGATCATGCCATGTGTATAGGATAGAATAGTATTTTCCTGCAAAAATTATTTGGCCAAAAAGTATTTTCTAAATTAGGTTTTCCAAAAACCCCTTAACCGAGGCTTGAGCTACAAGTACTTAATTTGGCGAATGAAAAATCTTTCAAAAGGCATATTTGACTCCTATTAGATATAGGACTCCCAGAAACCACAAATATATTATTTTAAAAGTTTTTTTACTATTTTATTTAAATACTTTTTGTTAAGGCCAGAAATGGTCTTTAATAGGTTAGAATTATTTTAATGTTTCAAAAATATTTGAGAAAATATAGGGAACTCAGTGGACATAAATTGTCCATATATATGAGTTTCAACACATGGTCATGGCCAAAATATTTGTCAAATCCCTCAAAAACCCTTTCTGGATATTTCAAGCTTATGAAATATTTACAAAGGCAATATTCCTCATTAATTCCAAGAAAATTCTAGCATGTCAAAAATGACATATTTGATAATCTTGCCAATCCTCATGTCTGGAAGATCAAGGAAACTTCATCAAAACCCCTCAAAACCACTTCTGTCCATTTTGAAGTTTGAGAAACCTTACATTGCCAAACATGTCCAAATTCTCTCGAACTTGGTTCAATTTCTCAAAATGGTCTAAATATGCATCTAGACCAAATGGAACAAGTTGGAAAGAGGTATATCTTGATCAAAGTGCCCCAAAACCATCTCCATCTAGATCTAAGTTTAAACAACTCTACATTGCCAACTGACTCATTTTGATCTCAATTTTTGTGGACATGCTCAACTACCCAAATAATGACACTACACCAAGTAGTGCATTAAGTAGAACAAGATAGCCTGATCAAATCTAGCCAAAACTATTTGTGCCCATTTCTAGGGTTTACAAAAGTTGAATTGGCCACTTTCTCCTTTTGGTCTCAAATTTGGTGGACACTGCTATTTTGTGGTACCACTCACTGCTGTTAAGTCTGAAAGAAAGTTGAGCAAATTAGCTAGGCCAAACCACCATCAAACACCATTTGGCAGAATTTCCAAATGCATGTTTCAACCTCTTCCACTAATCTCCATGAGCTGAAACTTTTCCCGCAGCCTCATCTGATCCCCCTCTACCTCTTGCATGCTTTGCTACCCAAGGAGAAATGATTAGGGGGCAGACACCCATTTTTCTTCCCTGGACAGCAGTTTTCCCTCTCTCTCTCAACCCCACCTCTCCTCCAGTGGCTACCCGGGAATCCAATTCCTTTGCCACATTGTTTACTGCCACCTGCACCCACTAGACACAAGTCGACAAGCGGGTGCACGCGGAAAAGCCGCGGATGCCAGCCAAAAAAGTGCTCTATAGCGCCTGGCAAGCCGTTCGACTGTTGACACCGCGTCCCCCGACCACCTCGAGCCTCCCCCTTGCGCCAGTAGAGGTGCCTCAACATCCGCAGCACACAACTGCGCTTGCCCCTCCTTCCCCTCTCTGTCCTGCCAGTGTTGCGCGCGCCCAGAGCCGCCCGAGCCTGCCAATGCGCGTGCGAGCTCGTGGCTCCGCCCAGAGCTTGCCCCCCGCCCTCTCTCTCTTCCTGGCACCCTACTCCACCCCCACGAACACCCCAGACATGGCCCAGTGTGCCAATTCGGCCCGTGGCATTTCCTAGGGCGCAGCCGTGGTCGCCGTCCATGGTGCTCTGTGGCCTTGCCATATAGAGCCACCCCCGAGCTCTATCTCACCTCTCCTGGACCCTCCTCTCTCCCGTTAACCTCCAGGACCAACCCACTCCCCCGCATGTTCCTTCTTCCTCCTCCTCTGCCACCATTGCCGCCCCGGACCCCCGCTCAAATTCGAGTCGCCCCGGCCTCCCTTCCTCCTTTGCACCAGTCCACGACACCCCACAAGCCTCCACAGACCTCCCCAACACCTTAGGATCCGTCCTCGGCAGCCAAAACGGGCACCAGCACCAAGCCCGCCGCCGCCATCCGCTGCACCCGAAGCCCTGCTCAACTCTGAGCACCCGCACATGCGTGGAACACATGGACGGGTGCGCCTCATCGAGCTGAGTCCGCCGGTGTGCTGGGCGCCGCAGGAGCTGGCTTTTGCCGCTCGGTAGAGCGCTGGCGCCCGCTCATCCTCACCTCCCCTGCCTCTGCTTTGTTCGAGCGGGAGGTAGGCGATGGCCTGAGCATTGGTCCCCGCGCGTCAGTGGCCCAATGGGCGGGCCCGCCTGTTTAAGTGGAGACGGACTGGGGAATACGTGCCTCCCCCAGGCGAAAGCGTACTCCGCTGAGGGCGCCTTCGAGGTCGCCCTGTCGTCTGCGTGGCCGAGCAGCTGGACCGGCCCAGTGCGCTGTAGTGCTAAACTGCGCCATGTGCACACTTTAGGAATAACCCAAATCTTCTTGTTTTTCATTTCCGGTGAACTTCTAAAATCCATAGTTAATTCATTTCATGTCCAAACTTGATGATTCAAATTTTCAGAGACTACATACATCTAGATCTATTTAATGAGCAATAGTGAACTTTTTTCCAATGCTTGGTGTTCACTTGATACATTAAATAGGTCACTTATCTACATCAGTCCACTTCAAAAATCCATATGATATTCATTTGGACCCCAATCCAGTGAAACCAATTTATAAATGTTTCTAAAATCATGCCTGATTTAATGGGTACTTTTACCCATTTTTACAACAAGGAATTCTATGGAGAACTCCCAGATCCATTAAATCCATTGGTTCCATCATATTGAAATGTTCAGAAATATCCACTGATCCAATCCCAATGAAACCACTCTGGTTATTTTTCGTATAACCAGAGATGTCCTAAAAAAATCAAATTCTTATTTTTAGAGAACTTTTATTTTTGCCTTGTTGTGTTGCTTACTATGATTGTTTCCGATGTTAGTTGACAAAGTAAACAAAATACTTGGAGAAGGACGAGAAGACTTGAAGACTTTGATGAACTAGTCAAGCAGCCCTTTGACCATGATGAACCATTTTACACCATAATAGCATTTTCGATGTTTCATCGAGTGCATGATATATTTTGAATGGCGACCTTGCTAGGATTGCCTCCGTTGCATACCCCGTTGATACTTGCATTGTTCATGACTCTATCCTTGTTTAGAGTTGTGTTGATGGGTTGTAGAAATATGCTATAGTAGTTGGCTACGCAAAAATGGGTCAGGGTTATGCATGGAAAGAAACAAGTGTGGTTGGACATACTTGCAAATAGCCCAAGTGGGTTCCACTAATGCCCTTGGGAGATGATGATGAACTAGGTCACTACTTGGTGGAGAAGTAGTGTACCAAGGCTTGATGAAGGTGTTGTTTATAGAGATGGATTAGATTTAAGATTGTCTATCGTCCTAACTGAACATGTATAACCACACTACCCCTTATGGGACGGGGCATTATTGATTACCTAGTTCGTGCTAGCATGGATGCCTGCATTACTAGTGACAGGAGTGGCGTGGTCGCTCTCGGGATGGGGTCGTGCTTGGATAGGCGGCCGTGATTGTTTTCACAGGGCACTAGACACACCGTTGGTACCCCTGTGCTCACATTATGTGATAGATATGGGAGCATGGCTCCACTGAACTAAAACATGACTGTCGGACAGGGGTTGTTGCCAATCGAGTGGACTCTATGGTGGTCACGGCTAGGGAAAGGTAGTGATCGGGTGCTTACCCCGGGTACTTGAGGTACAACGGGTCGTGGATGACACGAAAGCTTCCCGGATCTTGTGGGTAAAGTGTGCAACCTCTGCAGAGTGTCAAACTATTCGAATAGTTGTGTCCACGGTCAAGGATAGTTGGGTGGTGCTGCTTAGACTATGTACAGATGTTTCTGTCAAACAACACAGTTTGGTAATATTGTTGATATGATTCGTGAGGAGTCACGATGAGCTTGAGCAGGAATTGTTCATAACTCTATCTCAATGTTGATGTTTGTAACCTCCTGATACTTGTTGCAGACGCATCCATGTCCTTGATAAATGTTGATCATACTTGCATGAGAAAACTAGCTTTCTGCAAAACTGCCAATTTAGCAGTAGAGCCTTGCATAATTATTCTGTTATCAGTCTTGGGTGGCTTGCGAGTACATTCAAAGTACTCATTGGCTTGCCACTGGTTATTTTATTGGCTAGGCATGAAAGAACACGAGTAAGATGAAGATTTCTTTGGTGACGAACATGTGAGCTAGGACGCTTCCCAGTCAGAATGCCTGTAGGGTTAAGGAAGATGGCATGGGTTCATGCTATCATTGAAGATTTCCGCTGTGATGATATACTCAAGACTTGACCATAATGGTCCTACTTGTGTAAGATGGAATGTATGGATCTACGACTCTTGTTATTCGGCTTCTTTGTGTTCAGTGAGCATTGATCTTTGGGATCACTATACACGTGCATTCGGTGATCACGACTTATGAGTCGGGGTCCCCACACAGGCCCCGCGCGCAAGCAAACGCCTGCCAGCCGCAAATCAAGGGCGCGTTGCCTTCGGCGGTGACCTCGGCCCAAGCCCATGAGGCCCTGCTGCAGTAGTCGTCGGCCTGCAGCCACATGCCCTCAAGCCCTGCAGGCGACATCTCCACCGCAAAGAAGCGCGGGAGCGGGAGCCAAGTGCCAACAGGCCTCTACGACCACATGACAAACTCCGGGAACGAGTCCGTGGAGTGGAAGCATGGCCGAGGAGGTTGGACGACCACGACATGCCTCCCCTCATCATAGGGGTTGTCCCGTCCCTAGCGGCTCCCACCACTGGAGGAAGGGCCGCCGCGGCTGCCCAAGGCTACGTAGATGCCAGAAGGGGTGCGTCCATGCCCTCGAGGAGCCACCACCGGGGTCACAGCATACTTGCGGGGGTGGCCGCGGCCCCTCTTGGGCGGCGGTGAACCCGGCCCCTCCTTGGGGGCCTTCCCCTTTTCGGCAGCGAAGAACCTCCTCATTGGCGCAATGGATGCTACGACAAGACGGGACAAGGAAGAAGAAGGAGCGGGCAACAAGAAGATGGAGATGAGTGGAGGGGGATCTGCCCTTCTCCTCATTTGTAGCCAGAGGGAGGCTAACCACCGGCCTCGACGATCCCACACAATGATGATTTTGCTCTGCATGTAGCAGGGTCTCGTCAAGTCGAATGGTTGCTGAGGCAGCGTGGGGAAGCGGAGAGGCCCACGTCCCATCAATCACCACACGTCGACCAAGGCCGTAGGCAGTTAGGGCGCGCGGCACTCCGCACTTGCCCTTTAGCTTCACCTCGAAGCCAAGTCCGAGCGCGCCTTGGGCCCGGGGACTACTGTCGGCGTTCTAGGAATGGGGGTGCCCAGACTTCCCTGCTCGTGGTCCATGGCGTGGCTTCATCGATGGCCTAGTATGGCCCACCTTCAGCATCAAAAATTGAAGACCCTCGTGAAGGGCCAAGCCTTGCAAGGTGGACGACACCAAGACCTCCATGAGGAGCGGCCTCCTCGGGCTGGCTCCTAAGGAGCAGAGATTTCTGTGCAAGCCTCACCTCGTGAGGTTCGGGTGACGTGAGCCATGACGACCAAGGCAAGGCAGGTGCCAGTGGGTGCATTGCACTAGTTTCATATTTGGAGCTAAGGAGGCAAGCACGGGCGCGGAGTCCCGAGGAATCAGCCAAAGGTTTCCATTCCCATGCAACAAGACCAAGACCTCCAGGACGGTAGGACAGAGGTCATCATCGAGTCCACCATGGCGTCACGACCAGAGGCTTTTGCAAGCGAAGACTACTTTTGTCAGGATAGCATGTACAAGTTGTCTCCCTTCAAATTTAGCTGTTGTGGGATCCCTTCCCGCCTTCGTTTGGGAAGAGGACCGAGGCCACTATAAGTAGAGCAACACCACCACCATAGAGAAGGAGAGGAGACCCGGATCAGATCCATTCCATCCTCACACCCACCA
Organism: Triticum aestivum; assembly: GCF_018294505.1. Taxonomy (NCBI): domain Eukaryota; kingdom Viridiplantae; phylum Streptophyta; class Magnoliopsida; order Poales; family Poaceae; genus Triticum; species Triticum aestivum. The sequence continues at coordinate 356,345,542 of NC_057809.1, forward strand.
GCTCACTCGAGCACAAGAACATGCCTCCTCCTGAGGTTGTTCTCCCACTGTACTTGTTCATCCACAGCCCCTCGAGGCCAATCCACCACAAAGAAGGAGTAGGGTTTTACACCGCAAGGTGGCCTGAACCTGGGTAAACTGATGTGTCCCATTTCCTTCCCATTCATCGAGCTAGGACATAAGATTGGCGAGCAGGTAGACTAGGTAGGTTGAGTTCTTCGCATGCACCCCAGAGTTCGAACCTCTCAAGGGTCTGCGGAACCCGAAATCCGACAACTGTTGCCTCGGAAGTAGCTTTTAGTGCCGGTGGTCGTGTTATTGATCCATTCCACAGTCGTCTCAACCCCCATGTGGTAGAAGCAGTAATATGTACTAAAGACTGAGTTCTTGCATCTAGGAAAAATGACAATAAAACACTATTAGGGAAATGCTTATACACAGTAGCTTAGTAGTAGCGCTGGAAAAGAGTCCCCGCTGCTGCTAGTTAGCAGTAGCGCTTTTCCAGGGAGGCGCTACTAGTAAATCTATAGTAGTAGCACTGGAAACCAAAAATGCGCTACTACTATGTGGGACCAGACGAGGCCATCGACAGTAGTTGTAGTAGCAGTGCAATACAGAATCCAGTGCTACTACTAACAGTTTAGTAGTAGTGCTTTGTTTTATTGAGCCGCTACTGGTAATAGGCCCCACTTAGTAGTAGCGCTTTTCATTAAAAGCGCTACTACTAAGTCACGTAGCAGCGTGTTTTGCTAAGCAGCGCTACTGGTAGTTGCGGCTGGTGCCACCTTTCACCCCCTCCCCTCCTCTCCCCCACTTTGCCCTATCTCCCCCTCCTTTATCCTTTCCACTCTCCACCATTGTTGCTCTTCTTCTCTATTCCTCCTACGTCTCTTCTCTCATTAATGTCCCCCTCCACCATAACTCTCCTCCATAGATGGCCTCTCATCTCTCTATCTTTCTCTCCTACCTCTCTTCTCTCCCCATTAATGCCCCCCTCCATCATAACTCCCTCTCCATTAGTTAGCTGGAGTCATCTCTTCTCCCCAACAACTAGATCGAGCTAGCTATTTAGCCATTCCACACTTTTGATCCATATAGGTAGCAAAACGGCCTCATCATCGAACCGTGCTCTCTCGATCGGTCTCTCTCGGGATATATATATATATATATAGGTGAGTAAAAGGTTGTTCATTTAATTTGTGTGTGAATGAGAATATGTGTGTTTGGGATATGGAGAGATTTGTGTGAGTGACATGCCCCCGAGTTGCTTATGTTTTGCCGAAATGTACAAGATACAAAGAACGAGTCCTTTTGGACCCTTTTGATCACGACACTTTGAAGGCACACTTAATGATGAATGGTTTCATTGATGGCCATACTCGATAGATAAGTGAAGAAGAAGATGATGATGAGGACGTCCACATGGCAGGGAATAACGACATGGCGGCGGGGCTAGATGAAAAGATGACTAATCGACATGAAGATGATGGCGACATGCATGGTGGCGGGGAAGAGTCCGGAAATTACGGCGGTGGAGAAAATTCTGGACACGGCGAAGAAGAGTCTGGACATGGCGGACAAGAGGCGGCGGCGGTCACGCCGCAGTCTTCGGCGGTACTAAGTGCAGTTGTGCAGGACCCTCATGTTCGAGACCTTGTTCGCAAGAGTAGGACTAGTGAGAGAGATGCTTCTAGAGGGGAGGCCAAGCTGGTGCAACTTGAAGTAGACTCGAAGACTCCATTGTATGATGGTTGCGATCCCGAGGTGACCCACTTGAGTTTCACGCTCGAATATCTAAAGACGAAGGCCAAAAACAAGTGGACAGACAAAGCCTCGATGAGCATTTGAAGTATCTACATAATAAAGTTCTTCCCGTGGGGAACCTATGTCCTACTAGTGTCAAGGAGGCCAAAAAAATCATTTGCCCTTTTGATTTGCCTCACATTAGGTAGCACACATGCATCAACAATTGCATCATTTATCGGGGGGAGCACGCGGAAAAAACCAGCTGTCCAGTGTGCAATGCTTCTCGATACAAGAAGGCAGGAAAGAAAGCTCCTCGGAAAGTTTTATGGTACTTTCCGATCATTCCCCGTCTGCAGTGGTATTTCGTAGATCCTAAGGAAGCAAAGCTCATGCGCTGGCATGCGGGGAGGAAGAAGCCCAACGATGGAAATGATCTGAAGCTGAGACACCTCGTAGATGGTAGCTAGTGGAGAGCATTCAATGTCGTATATGGATTTTATGTAGAAGATCCAAGGAACATCATGCTTGGTGCGAGTATTGATGGCATGAATTTTTTTGGAAACCAGAACACCAACCACATCACATGGCCTGTGTTTGTATGGATGTACAACCTCCCCCCATGGAAGTGCATGAAGACAAAGTACATACACATGAGCATGATGATTCATGGTCCGAAACAACCGGGAAATAGTATTAACCTATATATGGGGCTTCTACAAGAGGATCTAGAAACATTATGGAAACAACGATATGGACATGGGATGCCAGGAAAGGAGAGTGAGCCGCGTTGATGACCATGGTGCACGACTATCTCGGTTACAGTTACACCTCAGGACAAGTGCGCCATGGATATTGCGGATGCATGAGGTGCATGGACGATACAACGTCTCTGCAGCTTACGTCAACGAAAGATGGCGGGTCTGGGAAAATCGTGGACATGGGGTATTGTAGATGGCTCGAGAATGATGACCTGTGGAGAAAGCATGGAGATCTATTCAATGGGTTGGCTGAGCTTCAAGGACCTCCACGTAAGAGGAGCGGCGCCAAAATCAACAAGCTATTGAGAAACTAGGAACAGTGCCCCATGCTGGGAAAGATCAAAAAGGCGCCGGGGTCGCTGCGGAAGGTATGGAAAATGAGGTATGTTTTCTAGGACTTGGAGTACTGGCCCAATCACGACACGCCTCATTGCCTTGATCAAATGCATATCACGAAGAATGTCCTCGAGAGCCTTATTGGCACACTGATGAACATGTCGGAGAAGACCAAAGATGGGCCTAAGGCAAGGAAAGACTTGGAAGATTTGAAGATCAGGAAAGATCTCCACTGTAAGAAATTGATGGAGGAGACAGAGACGGAGATGGAGGAGGGGGAAAGGTGCAGAAAAGTCAACAAGAAGGAGGAGAATTATGGCCCCCCTTCTTGCTTAACCTTAAGTGTGAACGAGATCGATCAACTCATCAAGTGCCTTATGGGAATCAAAGTCAGTTCCGGTTACTGTGGGAAGATAAGCAGATTTCTAGACCACAAGAAGAAAAGGTTCTACGGGATGAAGTCTCATGGCTGTCATGTGATGATGACGCGGATACTCTCGGTTTCCATTAGAGGGAAAATGGAGAAGCACGTCCGTGACACGCTTACTGGTCTCTGCAACTTCTTTGCCGTTCTCTCTCGAAGGTCTATAAGTGTGAAGTAGCTCTGAAGGCTACATGGAGAGATCGTTGTCATACTATGTTTGCTTGAGATGTACTTCCCGCCCGCGTTCTTTGACGTCATGGTGCATCTACGTGTCGACATCATGGACGACATCATCGACCTCAGGCCGACATTACTTCACAACATGATGCCGTTCGAGAGGATGAATGGGGTCATCAAAGGATTCATTCGTAACATGTCTCGTCCCGAAGGGAGCATTGTCCAGGGGTATCTCACACATGAGTGTGTCTCCTTTTGCGAGAATTATATTGGCGACGGAGACCCTGTTGTTGGTTTGCCCGTCAAGAAGCATGATGGGAAGCTCGAAGGAGATGGTCACAACAACGGCCGGCGGGAATTGCACGTGGATTACTCGGCTCGATGGAACAACTTTGACAGGGATAACTTAGTAGTGCTACAACACCTAGATGTGGTAGATGATTACGTGGCACGGCACATAGAAACCATCGCAAAGAAGTACGATGATAAGGGGATGCTCAATACGGATGACGAAGTTACTATAGAGCACAATGCCACTTACTTGCATTGGTTCAAAGAGCAAGTTGTTGAAAATCCCCCGAAAGAGGGCAGTTCGGACGGATTGCTCATACATGCCTTAGCACATGGCCCCGCTCGCAAGCTCGCGACCTATCAGTCATACGATATCGACGGGTACACGTTCTACACGGAGGCCAAAGAAATGGACAGTGATTACCAGAACTCCGGGGTGACAATTGAATGCGTGACCGAGGCCAATGGCACATCTGAAAGATTCTACGGAAGGGTCGAAGAGATCTGGGAGCTTGACTATACTGGAATGCACGATGCGACGATGTTCCGTGTAAGACGGGCCAAGGATGTCATAAGAGAAAACAAGTATTTCACTACCATGTCTATACCCGACGTGAAGAGCACTCCCATGAACGTTAACGTCATCACCAAAATGATCCATGGGTACAAGCTAAGCACATGAAACAATGCTTCTTCATGACCAACCCGGCCAATCCCAATCGTGTTGTCGTGAGGAGATCCAAAAGGAGCATCATCGGAACGGATGGAGTCGCCAACGAGGAAGACTACGACCAATACGGCAACCCGATGAGGGAAGATGACGATGACGATAAAGCAGTGAAAAGAAGAACCAATACTACAATACCTACGAAAGATCGTACGCCATGGTTATGGAAAAGTCACAAGGAGGGGCTCAATTATTCGGCAACGAATAAGAATGGGAAGAAGCTCAATGTGAAACATCGTCGACATAGTTGAGAAACCATCATATATATATATATATATATATGTATGTATCTATTTTGTGTACACACTTAAGTAACAATTACCGGTCAAATGATGTAATATTATTACCCTTCAATTACATGCATGCATGGTTTCGGAGACGCCATAGGGATAAAGCAATACAAAAGAAAAGTAAAGTAAACAGAATAGAAAAGGGATAAAGCAATACAAAAGAGAAAGAAAAGTAAACATAAAATAAAAATAATAAAAAGGAAAGAAAACTAAAAACTAGAAAAGGAAAATAATAAAAACAAAAGAAATGTAGCAGTAGCGCTAGTTTAGGAACCAGCGCTATTGCTAAATTAGCTATAGCGCTGGTTCCTAAACCAGCGCTAGTGCTACTTGTATATTAGAAATAAAAAAAAATTAAGATTGGAATAGTTAGCAGTAGCGCTGGTTTAGGAACCAGCACTATAGCTAAGTTAGCTATAGCGTTGGTTCCTAAACCAACACTACTGCTATTTTGAGTTAACCACCCACCCGCACGGGATCAGATTTTTGCCAAGTCCCATCCCCCCACTCTCCCACCTCTCTCCCTCCTCTCTGTCGTCGCCCGCACCACCGTCATCGCCCCTGCCCGCCAGCCGTCGCCCTCGACCTAGACCTTGACGCCGGCCCGAGCCCTTGCCCGCCCTCGCCCTCGACGCCGGCCTCCTCCTCCTCGTCGTCCGCTCCACCCTCCTCCTCCTCCTCAGGTACTACGGACCCCATGCCCCCACCTCCCCCTATCTTTGTCTATTAGGTTTTATTTTTTTAGAAATGAAACTAGGTTTTCAATTTAGGGTTCAATTAGGTAGGGAAAATTTAGCAGATGCAAACTAATAGCAAATTTTAGGGCAATTTTAGCAAAATTTAGGGCAAATTTAGCAAAGTGAGCAAATTTAGCAATTTTTTAGCAAGTTAGCAAATTAGGGCAGTAGCTAATTATCATTTTTTTATTTTTTTAGCAAGTTAGCACATTTTTGTAGCAAGTTTGTGTTTGAATGATATATTTAAAGCAACTAAAAGATAGTAGCAAATGATATATGTCATTGATGTTATATGTTGGTTTTGCAATGTTGGTTGAATGTCGAAAAATAGCTGAGTGGCCTATGTTTTGCCAGAATGTTGATTCATATCTGTTTCGGTAAATTTTAGGTGCTCCATATGTCCACTTTTTAGCAAATATCATGCCTAAAATTTCCGTGATTTTCGACATGACTTGTGTTAGAAACTAGGACATATGGAGTACCCGGGATTTGCCGGAAGTGGATTGAATCAACATTCCGACCAAATATAGGCCCCTATTTTCTCTCCATTATATATTTTATTTACAATTGTTGAATAGAAAACAATGTCTACTGATGCCGAAGTCGTGGGTTCTGCTCTTCTCGCAGACCCAATCGAGACAGCAAATCACTATTTTGATTGCCAGGACGAACACCAGATGTAGTTGCATGGTGGCGGCAGTGGCACCAATACTGACACCGACTCCGACAACGGCACTAGCAATGGCACCGGCACCGACACCACTCCTGAGACCGGCAACAATGCTATCTTAGACGGTAAAGCACCAAAGAAGAAGAGGATACGAAGACCAAGCGAGCTTGGCATCAGACAAATTGTGGTCATGGAGATGCACCCCGAGAAGTTAGAGCCAACGGCATTGGCGGAAGCACGCTTGTGCTGAGGCAATCAACTTGGATGCATCCTCAGGGTAACCGCCAACATCAACGACGAGAGGTTGAAGAAGATACCACATATGGATCACATGCTCCTAAAGAAGTTGCACAATAGGTTCCTGTTCCCCGGCCAAGATGAAGGCAAATATAAAGAGCCCTGGGACGACGTCGCCATGACAAAGATAAACAACAAGGCGATGGTGACGTTCACCAATGACTTGTCCTCCTAGAAAGTTCTGGTGAAAAAACCAATTGCGAAGAATGAACTGTGGTCCAAGATTCATGCTGACAATCCGTCACTAAAGTAAGAGGACTTTGAAAAATTCAAGGAGAATTGCGCTGAAGAAGAAGTTAAGGCAAGGTCAGAGAAAATGAAGGCGCTCCAGGCCAGGAACACGCCTCCACACCGCCTCGGAAGCCGTGTTTACAAGGGGAAGTGGCACGTATGGGCTAAGGAGGACGCCAGACGTGAAAGCCTCGCAAGCCGTGTGTATCAGGGGAAGAGGCATGTATGGGCTAAGGGCCTGGTACAAGTGGGACAAAGTCAAAAGGAGCTTTTACACAGACCTGGACACGAGGGAGTTTATGAGACTTCTGGTAATTGTTATATTATCACTTATCAATATTAGCTTCCAATCAATTCGACTACAAGTTTTGTCACATTAGTAAACCATCCACGTTCCTTTTGTAGAAAGAGCGACACCAAAAGGCAGCCGAAAGTGACGAGTCATCACAGTCATTAGCGAGGCCCAAGTGGGACACCCCATTCAACCGAGCCCTGAACATACTGAAAAAGGTCCCGGTGGACAAGTCTCCGTCCTATGGACGTGTGCACGGCGTCGGAGATGGTGCCTCGTGAAAGACGTGCTACCGCGAGGAGCCAGAGGAAAGAAGGAAGAGATGGTTGGTCTTCACTCAGCAGACCATCGACGAGAAGGTCACGATTGCGGTCAATAATACCAAAGAAGAGTTGGTTGCACTAGTCAATGTAGCGGTTTCTGACGCGGTGCAATGCTTGGTTCCGGCAATTTTTGATTGGTCGAAGAACAATCCAAATGCACGTCTGGAGGACTTTCCCCTTCCCAGCTTTGTCGGGAGCAATTCGGTGAACACCACATCACCAACACCTTCTCAAGCAACCGCAAAAGGTCCCACTCATGTTCATAGCAGCCCGACCTCCGTCTCTGGCATGCTCGGCGGGCCTTCATCACTAGCTGAGCTCGATGCCCTCATGATAATTACGCATCATACCCTTTTCATCAGCATGTCTGTAGTCTTCCATTTCAGTTTCCTTTCGGATGTTTAACGTCACAGCCATTGTTGGAAATATGAGAAATTTACCGAATGGTTTTAATAACAGAAATACTAGATAAAGCATGTCTAATATAGCAGAAATAAAAAAAGCCATGCGATTTGATAAAGAGAAGGTAAATAGCATCTACATATATGAACTGTAGCTAAACATATTTAGAGTAGATAGTAGAGCAAGGTGTATATATGAAGTAGAACCTAACATATGTAGGGCAAACACTAGAACAAGGAACTGAGGCAGGACCTCGAACAAAAAGAAGAAGAACACATACGGGATAGCAGTAGCAGAAGCACTGGAGTTTGGGTTGGTGTCCTTGCCAGCCATGTCGTCGAGGAGGTTGTCGACGTCGGGGAAGTAGTCGTGGGAGTACGGGGCATCCGTGACGAAGAATTCAGTAGTCGCGTGGAGTGCTCCCCAAAAACCTTATCACCCTTCTCCCGTAGAGGACTCAAAGAGGTGCAGTTTTGAAGGCCAACTGTCCCAACTTGCGGCGCACGCAGCAAGCTGGGATGAGGAAGACAACAGCAACTCAGAGATTGGAACCGGTGGCGAGAGGAGGAGGAAGTTCTGGTGCGTCTCTCTGAGAGGAGCGACCTCCCTTTTATAGGCACAAGAGAAGAAGGTGAGAGGGCAGCGGCGGGAGGTGAAATAAAGAGAGGGAGATGAAGTGAACAGCCAACCATCGAAGGGATGCGCCGTTCGCGTTCAGTCTTCACTATAGAAAAAATCTTTTCAACTTCTATGTGACCTTTCGTATACTAGTCATGCATGACAAAAATTTAGACATCGGCTCAGCTCATTCCTGCAACCCAGGGCGCGTCGTGACGAGGCATGGCGAGGCGTGGCGAGGCAGGCGGCGGAGGAGGAGCGCGCGTGAATGTCCCTCTTGTTATCATGCTCATACATGTGGGGAAACATCCTTCCTTATAAGGAGGTCCAACTCCCACCAAACTAGCAATGTGGAACTAAACTTTAGTTCCACCTCTTGCCTTGCACGAATGGGCTGCGTGGGCCTCTAGGATTTATTAGGAATTTCTAAAACTGCTATTGGGCTGGCCCAAAATAGACAAAATTCTAGCAATCCCCCACCAGATCCCAAAGGCACAGAAAATTTGCCTTTGGTTCCAAAACACTGTTTTATATATCAGTACTGCAGTGGAGACTGTTAAGTTGAAGTTCCACCAAGAACTCTATGCTACACAAGTAAGCAACTTGAACGGTGGACTGGGCCTTGAACTGCATGTTCTCTTTGAACTAGCTTCACGTGGAGCCTTGACCGATACGTGGCTACTGTGGGTCTTGCCCGCGGGTGGAGCTTATGCGTCATACTCTGAGACCTTTCATGAGTTCACTAGAGAGAAACCTAATCTCATAGATTAGGACGTTTAACAATTAGACTCATATAGGTGCGTTCTTCAAAAGATGTTCTATAGGACAACATCTCTGCTTCAATGAGCCACTTAGAACACATTAAGATATACATCAACCTGCCATGCAGATTTAGGAGAGTATTGCATCTTCATGGAGTGGTATTGTTAACAGTAAGGATACTCTCCTCTCACTTCACCAACAACTTCTCTTCCACATCTAATTCACGGGATCTCCGATCACATAGACTAGGTTCCACTATGAACAACTCATAATGTGGGTCTCATACCCATCTCCCTCAATGCATTATCTATCACATTACATGATAGACCCTTAGTAAAAGGATCTGCCAGATTTTTAGACGTTTGGATATAATCCAATGCAATAACTCCAGAGTTTTTCATTTTTCTGACAGACTTTAACCTTCTTTGAACGTGTCTTGATGACTTCATGTTATCCTTTGAGCTGCTCACTTTCGTGATCACAGTTTGATTGTCGCAGTTCATAAGGATACCCGGTACAGGTTTCTTAACAACCGACAAGTCATTCAAGAGCCGTCAAAGACAATCTGCTTTGACCATAGTTGTATCTAGGGCTGTGAGTTCTTCTTCCATTATTGACCTCGTTAAGATGGTCTACTTGCAAGATTTCCAAGAAACAGCGCCACCTCCATGAGTGAATGCATATTCGCTCGTGGCCTTTATCTCATTAGCATCTGACATCCAGTTTGAGTCACTATACCCTTCAAGCACCTTTGGGTGCCCAGTATAGTGAATTCCATAATTCATAGTGCCTTTCAAATAACGCAAAACTCTCTCTAGAGGTTTCCAATGCACATCTCTTGGTTTTGAGACAAACCTACTCAGTTTGCTAACAGCAAAAGAGATGTTAGGTCTTGTAGCACTGGCTAAGTACATAAGCGAGCCAATAATATGAGAATATTTCAATTGATATCTAGCAATTCTTCGATTCTTTCGAAGCAGCACTCTAGCATCATATGGTGTTGGAGAGGGCTTGCAGTCACTATAGCCAAAGCGACTCAAGATCTTTTCCACATAGTGAGATTGAAGCAATGCAATCCCACCATCATCGTCTCTCAACAACTTGATGTTCAGAATGACATCAGCCAATCCTAAATCCTTCATCTCAAAACAGCGGGATAGGAAATTCTTGACCACCTTAATAACATTCAGATTTGTTCCGAAAATCAGTATGTCATCAACATACAAGCAAAGGATAACTCCCTCGCCCCCACCATGGTGATAGTACACACATTTATCAGCTTCATTTACAACAAAGCCTGCAGCTGTTAAAGTTCTTTCAAACTTCTCATGCTACTGCTTAGGTGCTTGCTTAAGTCCATACAAAGACTTCAGCAACTTGCACACTTGTCCTTCCTGACCATCTACTACAAACCCATCTAGTTGTTCCATGTAAATTTCCTCATCCAACTCTCCGTTTAGGAAAGTAGTCTTAACATCCATTTGATGAATGAGAAGACCATGTGAGGCCGCTATAGAAAGTAGTACTCGAATAGTGGTCAGTTGAGCCACGGTGCGTAAGTATCAAAGAAGTCTTCATCTTCCTTTTGGGTATAACCCTTGGCCACGGGTTGTGCCTTGTATTTCTCAATAGTACCATCCGGCTTAAGTTTCTTCTTGAATACCCATTTGCACCCTATAGGTTTGCACCCATAAGGACAATCAGTGATCTCCCAAGTTTCATTTGCCAAGATGGAATCCATCTCACTATGGACCGCTTCATTCTAGTAGTCAGCATCTTCACATGCATAGGCCTCTAAAATAGACCTGGGAGTGTCATCTATTAGATAGACAAGAAAATCATCACCAAAAGACTTTGTAGTCCTCTGTCTCTTGATCCTAGTAGGAACTTCATTGTTTTGCTCCACAGGATTTTCATAGTGTTCCATCGAAATAGCAGGTTCAGTAATTGTAACTGGATCCTGATTCGATGAACTAGGCATCTCTTGATTAGATGAGGTATCCATATCCTTCATGGAAAATATATCTTCAAAGGAAGTCGCATCATTCGACTCCATGATCATTCCGACATGCATGTCAGGTACTTCAGATTTTACAACCAAGAATCTGTAACCAATGCTATGAAAAGCATAACCCAGGAAAACACAATCCATAGTTTTTGGTCCAAGTTTGCACTTCTTTGGAATTGGCACATTGAATTTCGCCAAACAACCCCAGGTCTGTAGATAAGAGAGTTTTAACCTTTTCTTCTCCCATTCCTCGAATGGAGTTATCTCTTTGTTCTTTATGGGAACTCGGTTTAGGACATGACATGCAGTCAATATCGCCTCCCCCCACCATGCCTTGGAGAGACCCGATGTGTCTAACATGGCATTAACAAAATCAGTTAGAGCACGGTTATTTATTTTGGCCACCCCATTTGACTGAGGTGAATAGGGAGGCATCCTCTGATGGATTATGCCATGTTCTGCACGAAAGGAATCATATTCATTTGACAAAAACTCTCCACCACGATCGGACCTAAGCCTCTTGATCATTTGATCAACTTGGTTTTCTGCTTCAGCTTTATAGATCTTGAAATAGTTCAAAGCCTCATCCTTAGATTTCAGAAGATACACATGGCAATATCTAGTGGAGTCATCAATTAACATCATAAAATACTTCTTTCCACCTTTTGTCAACACACCATTCATTTCACAAAGATATGAATGTACGAGCTCTAGTGGTGCAAGATTTCTTGTTCCCACAGTCACATGAGACTTACGAGGTTGCTTGGCTTGCACACACACTTGGCACTTAGATCCCTTGACAGTGGTGAAACTAGGGATTAAGTTCAACTTCTCTAGTCGCGACATGCAACCAAAGTTAACATGACAAAGACATGAATGCTACACATTTGATTCACTATTGTTGCAAACATGATTAACAACTGTATTGCCAACATCTGACAAGGATAAACGAAATAGGCCTCCTGACTCATAGCCTTTAGCAACAAACTTTCCATACTTGGATATTACAAATTTATTTGACTCAAAGACAAGATTGTATCCATCTCTACATAGAAGAGATCCGCTAACAAGGTTTTTATTGACGGAGGGGACATAATGCACGTTCTTCAGCCGCACGATCTTCCCCGAAGTAAACTTTAGATCGACCGTGCCAACACCATGAATAGAAGCACTTGAACCATTGCCCATCAGCATGGTTGAAGTCCCTACGGTCTGATAAGATGAAAACATGGAAATATCACCGCATACATGCGCATTAGCACCTATGTCAATTAACCAATCAGGAGAATGGCATACTGAAAGAATAGTGGGAAATATACCATACCCAAAATCCTTCATGTCAGTTTCACCAATGACAACATTACCGGTCTTTCCACCTTTCCCAAGATGACACTTGTCATAATGATTAGGGCAACTAGGAGCCAATGGTCAGGATCTCCGCAGACATGACAAACACCTTTCTTCTTGTCATTCTTCTACTTGAAGTTGGTGTGCTGTACAACCTTGTTCTTCCCATCAAATTTTTCTTTACCATCAAACTTGCCCTTGTTCTTGAACTTGTGGGGCTGGAAGTTTTTCTTCTGTACCATATTGGCACTAGAACCTCCCTCAATCCCTTGAGCACGGTTATCCTTTGCTCTCACCTTTTCTTCCACATCAAGAGTACCAATGAGATCCGGAACGGAAAACTCCTGCCTCTTATGCTTAAGTAAGGTAGCAAAGTTCCTCCAGATGGGAGGAAGCTTAGTGATAATGCCTCCGGTAACAAACTTGTATGGTAGCATACAATTGAAGTGCTCAAGTTCTCTAGCAAATGATTGTATCTCATGAGCTTGCTCAACCACAGAGCGCTCTTCAGTCATCCTGTAACCATAGAATTGCTCCAGGATGTACAGCTCAGTGCCAGCGTCCGACACCCCAAACTTGGCCATGAGTGCGTCCCACATATCTTTTCCATTATCAATTGACGCATAAGCATCAACTATGTTCTCACCAAGAACACTCAATAGAGCTGCCTTAAATAGGGTATCCATTATTTGAAAAGCATGTTCCTATTGAGCATAATATTCTCCTTCAGGTTTGCCAAGAGTGGCGTCATAGCAACTCATGGTTTGAAACCATAAGATTGCTCTCACACGCCACCTCTTATAGTGGATACCCTCAAGCATAGGAGGTCTCATGGAAGTAGCAAAACCACTCGGGGTAAATTGCCTATGATAATGTTTTTGGATTGTTGGAAATATGAGAAATTTACCGAATGATTTTAATAACAGAAATACTAGATAGAGCATGACTGATATAGCAGAAATAAAACAAGTCATGCGATCTGACAGAGAGAAGGTAAATAGCATCTGCATATCTAGAGTAGATAGTAGAGCATGGTGTATATATGAAATAGAACCTAACATATTTAGGGCAAACACGGAACTAAGGCAGGACCTCGAACAAAAAGAAGACAAACACATACCGGACAGCAGCAGCAGAAGCACTGGACTTGGGGTCGGTGTCGTCACCAGCCATGTCGTCGAGGAGGTTGTCGACGTCGGGGAAGAAGTCGTCGTTGGGGAAGTAGTCGTCAGAGTCTGGGGCGTCCATGACGAAGAATTCAGTAGTCACGCGGAGCGCTCCGCAAAAACCTTATCACCCTTCTCCTGTACATGACCCAAAGAGGTGCGGTTTTGGAGGCCTACTATCCCGACTCGCGGTGCATGCCGCAAGTCGGGATGAGGAAGACAGCAGCAACTCAGATATTGGAACCGATGGCGAGAGGAAGAGGAAGTTCTGGTGCGTATCTCTGAGAGGAGCGACCTCCCTTTTCTAGGCGCAAGAGAAGGAGGCGAGAGGGCAGCGAAGGGAGGTGAAACGAAGAGAGGGAGATGAAGTGAATAGCCAGCAACCAAAGGGATGCGCCGTTCGGATTCAGTCTTCACTATAGCAAAAATCTTTTCAACTTCTGTGTGACCTTTCATATACCAGTCATGCGTGGGAAAATTTTAGACATTGGCTCGGCTCATTCCCGCAACCCGCGGCGCGTCGTGACGAGTTGGGCGGCAGAGGAGGAGTGCACGTGAATGTCCCTATTGTTCTCATGCTCATACGTGTGGGGAAAAATCCTCCCTTATAAGGAGGTCCAACTCCCACCAAACTAGGAATGTGGGACTAAACTTTAGTTCCACCCCTTGCCTTGCACGAATGGGCTGCGTGGGCCTCTAGGATTTATTAGCAATTTCTGAAACTGCTATTGGGATAGCCCAAAATAGACAAAATGCCAGCAAACATGTCTTCTTCATAAGCCGGCGATACCCCATGCACCCTATTGTATGACATCAAGGGCTAGAAGGTGGTCGTGGAAAAGGCAACAATCATGAAGCCAAAGGACCGCATGTTCGACAACCAAGAGATGGTCGATGGCGTCTTCAAGGTTAAAATGGCCAGTGTCTTAGAGGGCTTCGAGGATTTGCCTCCTCCAGTACCGGTCGATGACGATGAGACCCCCCTGAGGATTGGCGCATGCAAGAGTTGGTTCTTGCCTTGGCCGAAGTCTCTTCTTCATCTCGAGGCACCCAGTATCACACCAACGCCACCTTCTCAAGAAGGTATGAACACCACCCCACCTACCAATTTACCTACACCTATCATGGCAGGTGATAGCGGACGACGCGAGGGAGAGCCTCCATTAGTGCCAGATCATGTTGGCCCCGCTATCGAAGAAGAAAATGTTGATGATGACGTGGAGGAGGATGATGAAGACCCATACAAGTATTTCAATACCGCCTATGATGATGGAAGATTGATGGCTCAGGACGACAAAGACTCGGGCTATGAGTGTGGAGATGATGACTTGATGCTGCCTGATCTGCCGGAGTCGAAACGTACTAAGGCAGAATGCAAAAAGTCTCTCATCAAGCGATCCTCGCAGGAGACGCCTCTTGATGCCGCCTCTACCCAGCAACCACCCGAGGCCCGGTCACGGATTAGCCCGACGACACTATGGTGGTGGTTAGGGAAGGTATGGCGGGCTCACTACCGCCACCCGCCAATAAGAAAAGGAGGAGACTGGACAGGAAAGGCCCTAAAGGCCCCGGAGCTGCTTCAAGCAGCCAGGAGCCTCTGAAGCCCCGGGTGGTAGACATAATACTTGTCTGAGGTGTGTAGCGTTTCCATGTCACCAGCGAGCCGATCCTACCTGCCAAAGTGCTAGAGCACATACTGAACAATGATCTTAAGAGTCTCCATGAAGATGTGTTGGCCAGAGAGAAAAGCCTTCTGATCACGGAAGAACCAGGGTACCCGCTTTACGCGGCTCAGTGCTACCTCTTGAGCATGCGTTGGTTTACCCTTGAAGAGGAAATGGTGATGCAGCAAAGTAGCATAAGTATTTCCCTCAGTTTTTGAGAACCAAGGTATCAATCAAGTAGGAGACTACACGGAAGTCACCTAGTACCTACACAAACAAACAAGAACCTCGCAACCAACATGATAAAGGGGTTGTCAATCCCTTCATGGTCACATACGAAAGTGAGATCTGATAGAGAAAATAAGATAAATATTTTTGGTATTTTTGTTATATAGATTGAAAAGTAAAGATTGAAAAATAGATAGTAAACTAGAATTGTAGATCAGAAACTTATATGATGTAAAGTAGACCTGGGGGGCATATGTTTCACTAGTGGCTTATCTCAAGATAGCATATATTATGGTGGGTGAACAAATTACTACCAAGCAATTGATATAAAAGCGCACAGTTATGATGATATCTAGGCATGATCATGAACATAGGCATCATGTCCGTGTCAAGTAGACCGAAATGATTCTGCATCTACTGCTATTAGTCCACACATCGACTGCTATCCAGCATGCATCTAGAGTATTAAGTTCATAAGAACAGAGTAATGCAGTAGGCAAGATCACATGATGTAGAGGGATAAACAAGCAATATGATATAAACCCCATCTTTTCATCCTCGATTGCAACAATACAATATGTGTCGGTCCCCTTTCTGTCACTGGGATCGAGCACCGCAAGATTGAACCCAAAGCTAAGCACTTCTCCCATTGGAAGAAAGATCAATCTAGTAGGCCAAACCAAACTGATAATTCGAAGAGACTTGCAAAGATATCAAATCATGCATATAAGAATTCAGAGAAGAATCAAATATTGTTCATAGATAATCTTAATCATAAACCCACAATTCATCGGATCTCGGCAAACACACCGCAAAGATAATTAGATCAAATAGATCTCCAAGAACATCGAGGAGAACTTTGTATTCAGATCCAAAGAGATAGAAGAACCCATCTAGCTAATAACTATAGACCCGAAGGTCTGTGGTAAACTACTCACACATGATCGGAGAGGCTATGGTGTTGATGTAGAAGCCCTCCCTGATCGATTCCCCCTCTGGCAGATCGCCGAAAAAGGTCCGCAGATGGGATCTCACGGGTATAGAAGGTTGTGGCGGTGGAAAAGTTCTTTCATGGCTCCTCTGGATGTTTACAGGGTATAAGAGTATATATAGGCGAAAGAAGTAGGTCGGTGGAGCTGCGAGGGGCCCACGAGGGTGGGGGCGCGCCTGCCCCCCTGGCGTGCCGCCCTACCTCATGATCGCCTCCCTGCTTCCTTGACTTCCACTCCAGGTCTCCTGGATCACGTTTGTTCCAATAAAGATCCTCGTGAAGGTTTCATTCCGTTTGGATTCAGCTTGATATTCCTTTTTCTGCGAAACACTGAAATCGGCAAAAAACAACAATTTGCAATGGGCTTTCGGTTAATAGGTTAGTCCCAGAAATAATATAAAAGTGTATAATAAAGCCCATAAACATCCAAAATAGATAATATAATAGCATGGAACAATCAAAAATTATTGATACATTGGAGACATATCAAGCATCCCAAGCTTAATTCCTGCTCGTCCTCGAATAGGTAAATGATAAAAACAGAATTTTTGATGTGGAATGCTACCTAACATAATTTTCAATGTATTTCTCTTTATTGTGGCATGAATGTTTAGATCCGATAGATTCTATACAGAAGTTTAATATTGACATAAAAATAGTAATACTTCAAGTAATGCTAACCAAGCAATCATATCTTATCAAAATAACATAGCCAAATAAAGCTTATCCCTACAAAGTAATATAGTTTGGCCATGCTTCATTTTCGTCACACAAAATGCTCCAATTATGCACAACCCCGATGACAAGCCAATCAATTATTTCATACTTTAGTGTTTTCAATCTCTTTCAACTTTAACGCAATATATGAGCGCGAGCCATGGATATAGCACTATGGGTGGAATAGAATATGATGATGGAGGTTGTGTGAGAAGACAAAAAGGGAGAAAGTCTCACATTGACGTGGCTAATCAACGGGCTATGGAGATGCCCATCAATTAATGTCAATGCAAGGAGTAGGGATTGCCATGCAACAAATGCACTAGAACTATGAATATAGGAAAGCTCAACAAAAGAAACTAAGTGGGTGTGCATCCAACTTGCTTGCTCACTAAGACCTAGGGCATTTGAGGAAGGCTAGTGTTGGAATATACAAGCCAAGTTCTATAATGAAAAATTCCCACTAGTATATGAAAGTGACAACATAAGAGACTCTCTATCATGAAGATCATGGTTCTACTTTGAAGCACATGTGTGGAAAAAGGATAGTAACATTGCCCCTTCTCTCTATTTCTCTCGTTTATTATTATTTTTTTGGGCCTCTCTTTTTTATGGCCTTTCTCTCTTTTTTTTGTTTTTTCGAAGAACTTTTCTCACATGGGACAATGCTCTAATAATGAAAATCATCACACTTTTATTTACTTTACAACTCAAGAATTACACCTCGATACTTAGAACAAAATATGACTCTATGTGAATGCCTCCGGCGGTGTACCGAGATATGCAATGAATCAAGAGTGACATCTATGAAAGAATTATGAAGGTGGCTTTGCCACAAATACGATGTCAACTAAATGATCATGCAAGGCAATATGAAAATGATGGAGCGTGTCATAATAAACGGAACGGTGGAAAGTTGCATGGGAATATATCTTGGAATGGCTGTGGAAATGCCATAATAGGTAGGTATGTTGGCTGTTTTGAGGAAGATATAAGGATGCTTATGTGTGATAGAGCATATCATATCACAGGGTTTGGATGCACCGGCGAAGTTTGCACCAACTCTCGAGGTGAGAAAGCGCAATGCACGGTACCGAAGAGGCAAGCAATGATGGAAGGGTGAGAGTGTGAATGATCCATGGACTCAACATTAGTCATAAAGAACTCATATACTTATTGCAAAAATCTACAAGTCATCAAAACCATGCACTACGTGCATGCTCCTAGGGGGATAGATTGGTAGGAAAAGACCATCGCTCGTTCCCGACCGCCACTCGTAAGGAAAGCAATCAAAGAACACCTCATGCTTCAAATTTGTCGCACAACATTTACCATACATCGATGTTGCGGGACTTGCCAACTTCAACACAGGTATTTCTCAATTCCATAATTACTCAACTAGCACAACTCTAATATTACCACCTTTATATCTCAAAACAACTATCAAGAATCAATCTCCTCCTAACATTTAATGAACTCTATATGAAAGTTTTTATTATACCCATCCCGGATGTCTATCATATTAGGACTAATTTGATAACCAAAGAAAATTGCCATGTTGTTCTTAAAGACTCTCAAAATAATATAAAATAAGCATGAGAGATCAATAATTTCTATAAAATAAAACCACCATCATGCTCTAAAAAGATATAAGTGAAGCACTAGAGCAAAATTATCTAGCTCAAAAGATATAAGTGAAGCAGATAGAAAATTCTAATAAATTCCGATTCATGTGTGTCCCTCCCAAAAGGTGTTTACAGCAAGGATGATTGTGGTAAACTAAAAAGCAAAGACTCAAATCAATACGCTCCAAGCAAAACACATATCATATGGTGAATAAAAATATAGCATCAAGTAAAGTTACCGATAGATGAAGACGGAAGAGGGGATGCCTTCCGAGGCATCCCCAAGCTTAGGCTTTTTCTTGTCCTTGAATTTTACCTTGGGGTGCCCTGGGCATCCCCAAGCTTAGGATCTTGCCACACCTTGTTCCAAAATCCATCAAATCTTTACCCAAAAACTTGAAAACTTCACAACACAAAACTCAACAGAAAATCTAATGAGCTCCGTTAGTATAAGAAAACAAACCACCACTTTAAGGAACTGTAATAAACTCATTATTTGTTTATATTGGTGTTAAACCTACTGTATTCCAACTTCTGTATGGTTCATACCCCCCGATACTAGCCATAGATTCATCAAAATAAGAAAATAACACACGAAAAACAGAATCTGTCAAAAAAAGAACAGTCTATAGTAATCTGTAGGTTTCGAATACTTCTGCAACTCCAAAAATCCTGAGAAATTAGGACATCCTAAATAATTTGTATATTAAACTACTGAATTTGGAATCAGTATTTTATCGCTCTCTGGTTAAAAATGAAAATTATTCTCGTGAGCGCATACTTTCTGTTTCTTTTCCAGCAAGAACAAATAACAATCATCCAAGAAGATCCTAAAGGCTTTGCTTGGCACAAACACTAATTAAAGCATGAAAAACACAATCATAACAGAGTATAGATGATTTATTTATTACTAAACAGGAACAAAAATCAAGGAAAAATAAATAAAATTGGGTTGCCTCCCAACAAGGGCTATCGTTTAACCCCCTAGCTAGGCATAAAAACAAGAATAGATCTAGGTATTATCATCTTTGGTACACAATCCATATGTGGCTCTCATAATAGATTCATAAGGTAATTTACTTTTCTTTCTAGGAAAGTGTTCCATGCCTTTCCTTAACGGAAATTGGAATCTAATATTTTCTTCTTTCATGTCAAAAATTGCACTAATAGTTCTGAGGAAAGGTCTACCAAGAATAATAGGACATGTAGGATTGCAATCTGTATCAAGAACAATGAAATCTACGACAACATAATTCCTATTTGCAACAATAAGAACATCATTAATCCTTCCCATAGGTTTCTTAGTGGTGTAATCCACAAGATGCAAATTTAAAGAACACTCATCAAATTCACGGAAACCTAACACACCACACAAAGTTTTTGGAATCGTGGAAACACTAGCACCCAAATCACATAAAGCATAGCATTCATGATCTTTAATCTTAATTTTAATACTAGGTTCCCACTCATCATAAAGTTTTCTAGGAATTGAAACTTCTAGTTCAAGCTTTTCTTTATGGGATTGCATCAAAGCATCAACGATGTGTTTAGTAAAAGCTTTGTTCTGATCATAAGCATGAGGAGAATTTAGCACGGATTGCAACAAGGAAATACAATCTATCAAAGAGCAATTATCATAATTAAATTCCTTGAAATCCAAAATAGTGGGTTCATTGCTATGTGAACTTTTGACCTCTTCAATCCCACCTTTAACAATTTTTGCATCAAGATCTAAAAACTCCGAATCATTGGGACGCCTTCTAACTAAAGTTGACTCTTCTCCAGTCCCATATTTATTAAGATTCATATTGGCAAACAAAGATTTAAAAGGATACACACCAATCACTTTTAGACCTTCATCATTATTATCACGAAAACTAGAAAAACACGCCTTCACAAAGCAATCCTTTTTAGCACGCATCCTAGCAGTTCTTTCTTTGCACACATCAATGGAAATTCTCATGGCTTTGAGAGACTCATTGATATCATGCTTAGGTGGAGTATATATAAGTTTCAAAGAATCAACATCAAGAGAAATTATATCCACGTTCCAAGCCAACTCATTAATCTTAAGCAATTTTTCTTCAAGCAAAGCATTGAAATTCTTTTGTGAATTCATAAATTCTTTAACACTAGTCTCAAAATCAGAGGGCATCATATTAAAATTTCCATAAGAGTTGTTGTAGGAATTACCATAATTATTAGAGGAATTACTAGGAAAATGCCTAGAATTGAAATTTCCTCTATACGCGTTGTTACCAAAATTGTTCCTACCAACAAAATTCACATCCATAGATTCATTATATTATTCTCAATCAAAGTGGACAACGACATATCATTAGGATCAGAAGAAGCACTCTTATTAGAAAACAATTTCATAAGTTCAACCATCTTTCCACTCAAAACATTAATCTCTTCTATCGCATGAACTTTTTTATTAGTAGATCTTTCGGTGTGCCATTGAGAATAATTAACCATAATATTATCTAGGACTATTGTGGCTTATCCTAAAGTGATTTCCATAAAAGTGCCTCCCGTGGCCGAATCTAAAAGATTTCTAGAAGCAAAATTCAATCCAGCATAAAAATTCTATATAATCATCCATAAATTCAAACCATGTGTAGGGCAATTACATATCATTAATTTCATCCTCTCCCAAGCTTGTGCAACATGCTCATGATCAAGTTGCTTAAAGTTCATAATATCGTTTCTAAGAGAGATGATCTTAGTGGGAGGAAAATACTTAGAGATAAAAGCATCTTTGCACTTGTTCCATGAATCAATACTATTTTTAGGCAAAGAAGAGAACCAAGTTTTAGCACGATCTCTAAGCAAAAACAGAAATAGCTTCAATTTAACAATATCATTATCCACATATTTCTTCTTTTGCATATCACATAAATCAACAAAGTTGTTTAGATGGGTAGCAGCATCTTCACTGGGAAGGCAAGCAAATTGATCTTTCATGACAAGCACTTTTAGTTGTTTGTGAGATAACCTGGCTCTGATACCAACTTGTCATGCCCTCGATGCGGCTATATCTCCCACGTGTCGAAGCACGACTTAGAGGCATAACTGCACTGAAAGCAATGTCGCAAGTGAGATAATCTTCACACAACCCATGTAATACATAAGGGAAAATATACATAGTTGGCTCACAATCGCCACTTCACACAGTTACATGAATAAAGCATTACATCAACCAGATACACTCAAGGTCCGACTACGGAACCAAAATAAAAGAAGACTACCCCAAAAGCTACACAGATCCCCGATCGACCCCAACTGGGCTCCACTACTGATCAACTAGACAAAACAACAGAAAGGACAAGATCTTCAATGAGCTCCTCCTTGAGCTTGGTTGCGTCACCTGCTCGGTAACATCGGCACCTGCAAACTGGTTTGGAAGTATCTGTGAGTCACGGGGACTCAGCAATCTCGCACCCTCGCGATCAAGACTACTTAAGCTTATAGGAAGGGTAAAAGGTATGAGGTAGAGCTGCAGCCAGCGACTAGCATATATGGTGGCTAACATACGCAAATGAGAGCGAGAAGAGAAGGAAAAGCACGGTCGAGAAACTATGATCAAGAAGTGATCCTAGAACAACCTACGTCAAACATAACTCCAACACCGTGTTCACTTCCCGGACTCCGCCGAGAAGAGACCATCACGGTTACACACACGGTTGATGTATTTTAATTAAGGTCAACTTCAGGTTTTCTACAACCGGACATTAACAAATTCCCATCTGCCCATAACCGCGGGCACGGCTTTCGAAAGTTCAAATCCCTGTAGGGGTGTCCCAACTTAGCCCATCCCAAGCTCTCACGGTCAACGAAGGATATTCCTTCTCCCAAGACAATCCGATCAGACTCGGCATCCCGGTTACAAGACATCCTCGACAATGGTAAAACAAGTCCAGCAACACCGCCTGAATGTGCCAACAAATCCCGATAGGAGTTGCACATATCTCATTCTCAGGGCACACTCAGATGAGCGCTCCATACAACTAAAACCAAACCTCGAGTTTCCCCGAGGGGGCGCTGCACAGGGCTCTAGTTTGGACCAACACTCAGAGGAGCACTGGCCCGGGGGGGGGGTTTAAATAAAGATGACCCTTGAGTCTGCAGAACCCAAGGGAAAGAAAAGGCTAGGTGGCGAATGGTAAAACCAATGTTGGGCCTTGCTGGAGGAGTTTTATTCAAGGCGTAATGTCAAGGGGTTCCCATTATAACCCAACCGTGTAAGGAACGCAAAAATCCGGGAACATAACACCGATATGACGGAAACTAGGGTGGCAAGAGTGGAACAAAAGACCAGGCATAAGGCCGAGCCTTCCACCCTTTACCAAGTATATAGATGCATTAATTAAATAAGAGATATTGTGATATCCCAACAAAATATCCATGTTCCAACATGGAACAAACTCCAATCTTCACCTACAACTAACAACGCTATAAGAGGGGCTGAGCAAAGCGGTAACATAGCCAAACAATGGTTTGCTAGGACAAGGTGGGTTAGAGGCTTGGCTCAACAATATGGGAGGCATGATAAGCAAGTGGTAGGTATCGCAACATAGGCATAGCAAAAGAGGGAGTAACCAGCAAGCAAAGATAGAAGTGATTTCGAGGGTATGGTCATCTTGAATGAAATCCCGCAAGGAAGAAGAACGAGTCCATGAAGAAGACAAACGTACGTAGTCGAACGGGTCCTCACAAATGCGACGTTAATGGAACCAACCCGAAGAAGCAACACCGGAAACAAGCACACAATATAGTAAACAACCAACACCTGAACATGGTATGATATGCGGGATGCGGTAAGTGATGCATATGCATGATTTGGAAAGGAATGATTGAACCTGGCCTCAACTTGGAAAACCAAGAGTGCCACTGGAAAGGTGAGGTGATTTCGGTCGAAATCGATATAAATATCACCGGAATCGGATGCACGGTTTGGAAATGGCAAGCAAAACAAATATGGCACTGGTCTGCGATAATCAGGAAGTGACCAACTAAATGCATCAAGATAAATATGCTACAGCACTCAAACATGACAACAATATATATGGCAGAGATCCACTCATGAAGCTTGACAAAAGATGAACACTGAGCTACAGCTAAATCATCCATTAACATGTTCCAACAAGCATGGCAAAAGAGCAAATAATAACAGGTTTCAGACTTAGTGAAATTAACACAAGTCTGGAATTTATCATCAGGAAGCAATATTTAGAGCATGAACACTACATGCTACAGGAACTTAACATGGCAAAGCAAGGCATGTCATGAATCTACTCAAAGCACTTAACAAAAGTCCCTTAGTGACCTTGAGCCAAAAGGGATCAAAAAATACAATTGCAAGCATGTGAACATGGCAAAAACATAAACAGATTCAAACTTAGTGAAAAACTAGAGCATGCAAAACAGTTAACGAGTAGGCATGTTTACGAGCTCGATGCACTCACTACGAGGCATTGCATGTCAAACTAAGCATACACCCATCAAGAAGACATGGCATAGAAGCTAGACATGGCAAGAACAACATCATAGCATGCACGGATCAATAGCAACATCCTCGGCAAAATCGCTAAACATGCCAACAATCTACCAGGATAATTTTTATAGGAAAAGTAGAGCTAGATTGACTCAATCTAGGGTGCTCCATAAATGCAAACAAGGACATGGATGGATAGAGCACCACAATGTTAACAAAACATCCTTACTGATCATCCTCAAAAGAGGCACAGATCAATAGGAAACAACATGAATATATGGCATAACAATAAAATCAGGACAAGGACTTGGTGAAATTCTAAGTCCCTGAAAACAGCATTACCGATTACGCTACTTTGCAAGCTTGTGCTAGTCACCACAAATATCACAAAAATACATGGCAAGCACCTCTGTAAAGATAACATGGCATATGAAAAAACACATGTAGAGCTCAGGATCATAGCATGCACACATTAATCATGGAAAAAATGACAAAATGCCATTTGCTGAAATAGATCTGACAAATTCATCACATAGCTCTCTTCCAACAGCAATTCGGGCATCAAGATGAGCTCAAATGAAAATGATGCAATGAGATTAAATGATGTACTCGTCGAGACGAACATTTTGATATGCTCCACGCACGAATCAGAGCTATGGATGCAGAGTTATGACGCGTTGAAAAATGCAAAAATATTAGGGTTAGGAGGGAAAAGTCAACCGAGGGGGAGTTTTTCAGATCTGAGATCCGGGGCACTGTAGCAGCTTGACTTTCACTGGAAATGGAGATGGGGCCGCCGGAGTCCGAGGTGGCCGGAGGAGGACTTGCCGGACTTGGTTGTCGCCGACGAGGGGAACGGCGATGTGGCGCGGGCGGCGTAGTGGAGACGGACACGGCGACCTCGGGTGGCGGCGCGACAGTGCACTAGCGAGGCGAGGTGGCCGGCGTACGGCTCCGGCGAGGAGATCAACGACGGCGGCGGCCCGGCGAAATGGACGGCGGCGTGAGGGAGCTGGGCGGCGCGGGGCGAGGGAGCCGGGCGGCGCGGTGCTCGCGGGCCGCGAGGGATCTCCCTGGGCCGCGCGGGCCGGCGTGGAGGAGACGGCCGCGGGGTGACGTGGCGGTCCTAGAGTGGCTGGGCGCGGCAGTGGTTCTGTCCGGCTAGGGCGGACATTGTCCGGCGGCGGTGGGAGGGGATTTTTAGGGTTTCGGGGGAAGAAGACCTGAGATTTGGAAAGGGGGGCTAGTTTTATAGGTAGAGGGAGCTAGGAAGCTCCAAATGAGGTGCTGTTTGCGGCCACGCGATCGTGATCGAACGCTCTCGATGATGGAGGACGTTTAGGTGGGTTTTGGGCCACTTTGGAAGGGTGTTGGGCTGCAACACACACGAGGCCTTTTCGGTCCATCGGTTAACTGTTGGGGTATCAAACGAAGTCCAAATGGTACGAAACTTGACAGGCGGTCTACCGGTAGTAAACCAAGGCCGCATGATAAGTCTTGGTCCAATCCGAAACGTTTAACACCCACACCCGAAAAGAGGTAGAAAGGGACACCAGGTGACATAGGAGCGCCGGATTGCAAAATGGACAACGCGAAAAATGCTCGGATGCATGAGATGAACATCTATGCAAATGAAATGCACATGATGACATGATATGAGATGCATGGCACGCAAGCAATGACAAGGCAACAACAGCGAATAACTGGAAGACACCTGGCAAATCGGTCTTGGGACGCTACAGGTAGCAGCATCTTCACTAGGAAGGCCGGCAAATTGATCTTTCATGACAAGATTCAGCAAAGCAGTATTAATTTCACAAGCTTCAGCATCCCTAAGAGGAGAAACCGGAGTGCTAATAAAATCATTATTGTTGGTATTGGAAAGTCACATAATTTAGTATTATCTTGAGCCATCATGACAAACAATCAATCCAACAAACAATCCCACAAGAGGCAAGTGAAAAGAGACGAACGGAAAAAGGGCAAACGGAAAAGAGGAAAATAAAACAGCAAGGGTGAAGTGGGGGAGAGGAAAACGAGAGGCAAATGGCAGATAATGTAATGCGAAGGATAAGAGTTTGTGATGGGTACTTGGTATGTCTTCACTTGGAGTAGATCTCCCTGGGAAAGGCACCAGAAATGGCTAGTTGACGGGAGATCCAATCTTGACTTGACTTGGTGCAAATCTCCCCGGCAACAGCGCCAGAAATCCTTCTTGCTACCTCTTGAGCATGCGTTGGTTTTCCCTTGAAGAGGAAAGGGTAATGCAGCAAAGTAGCGTAAGTATTTCCCTTAGTTTTTAAGAACCAAGGTATCCATCCAATAGGAGACTACACGCAAGTCACCTAGTACCTACACAAACAAACAAGAACCTTGCAACCAACGCGATAAAGGGGTTGTCAATCCCTTCACAATCACTTATGAAAGTGAGATCTGATAGAGATAATAAGATAAATATTTTTGGTATTTTTGTTGTATAGATTGAAAAGTAAAGATTGCAAAATAGATAGTAAACTAGAATTGTAGATCGGAAACTTATATGATGTAAAGTAGAAGCGGGGGCCATAGGTTTCACTAGTGGCTTCTCTCAAGATAGCATATATTACGGTGGGTGAACAAATTACTACAGAGCAATTGATAGAAAAGCACATATTTATGATGATATCTAGGCATGATCATGAACATAGGCATCACGTCCATGTCAAGTAGACCGAAATGATTCTGCATCTACTACTATTACTCCACACATCGACATCTATCCAGCATGCATCTAGATTATTAAGTTCATAAGAACAGAGTAACGCATTAGGCAAGATGACATGATGTAGATGGGTAAACTCAAGCGATATGATATAAACCCCATCTTTTTATCCTCGATGGCAACAATACAATACATGTCGGTTCCCTTTCTGTCACTGGGATCGAGCACCGCAAGATTGAACCCAAAGCTAAGCACTTCTCCCATTGCAAGAAAGATCAATCTAGTAAGCCAAACCAAACTGATAATTCGAAGAGAATTGCAAAGATATGAAATCAAGCATATAAGAATTCAGAGAAGAATCAAATATTGTTCCTAGATAATCTTAATCATAAACCTACAATTCATCGGATCTTGGCAAACACACCGCAAAAAGAATTACAACGAATAGATCTCCAAGACAATCGAGGAGACTTTGTATTGAGATCCAAAGAGAGAGAAGAAACCATCTAGCTAATAACTATCGACTAAAAGGTCTATGGTAAACTACTCACACATCATCAGAGAGGTTATGGTGTTGATGTAGAAGCCCTCTGTGATCGATTCCCCCTCCGGCAGATCGCCGGAAAAGGTCCCCAGATGGGATCTCACCGGTACAGAAGGTTGCGGCAGTGGAAAAGTGGTTTCGTGGATCCCTAGGATGTTTTCAGGGTATAAGAGTATATATAGGCGAAAGAAGTAGGTCGGTGGAGCTGCAAAGGGCCCACGAGGGTGGGGGATGTTCCTGGCCCCCCTAGGCGCGCCGGCCTTCCTCGTGGCCGCATCGCTGCCTCCTTGACGTCCACTCCAAGTCTCCTGGATCACGTTTGTTCCAAAAAAGATCCTCGCGAAGGTTACATTCCGTTTGGATTCCGTTTGATATTCCTTTTCTGCGAAACACTGAAATAGGCAAAAAAACAGCAATTTGCACTGGGCTTTCGGTTAATAGTTTAGTCCCAAAAATAATGTAAAAGTGTATAATAAAGCCCATAAACATCCAAAACAGATAATATAATAGCATGGAATAATAAAAAATTATAGATACGTAGGAGACATATCACTTAGGTGCCGGGTGGAAAGTTGTACGTCGAGACCTGGCCCGCGAATCAGTTCATACTACGATTTGACTACATCTACGACATGTTCCACATAACCAAGCTGGATTTCCAGTTCATCTACATGTATGCGTTGTATCTCAACTACTTCTTCAGGATGGAGAACATAAAATATATCTGCGTCGTGGAGCCGTACTATATGCACGAGAGCTTCTTGGGAGTATCCAAAGAGCACCGTGAGTATGCGAGCAAGTACTTTGGCCAATTCATGATTGCTAATAAGGAAAAGGAAGCGATTCTCCTACCTTATCATCCTACGTAAGTCATCCACACATATCCTTTCGTAAGTGTTAATCATTCCTTTGCAAGCATGGAGGATAATATGAGGTGTACTTAATTTGTGTAGCGGGGGCGGCGCCGTGCTCATCGTTCTATTCCTAGAATACTCCCATGCTATGTACTTGGACTCATCGAAGAACCTCAGGAAAAAGGATTACACGCATGTAAAGAGTGTTCTTAATAGTGCCCTATTAACCTTCAGCCTGTCTGGTGGATATATCAAGGTGAAAAGGCACAGGAAGAACGGGATGGTTTTTTGCCATAAGACCGACTTCTGCTGCATCTAGCAACCGCACACCAGTAAAGCTGATGGATTCAACCTCATGCATCACCTGCTCAAGTACAAAAGGGATAATCAATGCCTTCGCATGCCACCTAATACCGAAGATGCCAAGATTTTCAGTTGGGCCACAAGCATAGGAAATACACTAGATCATCGAATCCGAGCTGAATTTTATCACGTACAGTGTGAACTTGCCCAAGTGATGATAAAGCAGGTCCTCGAACCAACGGGGATATTCTACCATTCGCCAATCACGCGAGCTGATGTCCGAGCACTACTACTCGCTCAACTTTTGGACCTAAAGCCTTTCAAGAAGCTCTGGTGCTTCCTCCCTGACTATGAAGATTGGACCGCCGACATGGAGGACTGATTGTCGATGAATGTGTCACTACCGTCTTTGTATCGCAAAACTTTGAATTTATGCATGACGAAACTATGTGATGTAACTAAACCGTGCTCCTGAACTAGCGTAGATCGCTCTAGTTAATTAGTTTGGGTATGAGGAACTTTTTCATTTATGTTTACTATTGGTTCCTTGTATTTTTCTAATTATGCCTCTTTGTTTTCTTAAGTACATTATGTTGCATATTATCGTTCAGTTCATCAACTGACGATGCAGGTACATAGATCAGAGATGGCGAAGGAATGCTACACCTTGCTCACTGGGAGGGTTCCAGGAGTCTACGGCCACTGGACAGATGCTCAGGCCTAGGTGTAAAAGTACCTGGGTGCTAGCCACAAATGGTTCGACAGTTGAGCCAAAGCGGAAAGTAGTTACTTGAGGTGGACGCTCCGGCATTAGCGGGGGCGCTGGTGCTTCAAATACTACATAGGCGCGCTCTTTCTCATGTGATCACTCTTCTCTTATACATCATGGTTTAGATAGAGATTATGAAACTTGTGTGTGTGCCATGACCATGGAGTTGCACTTATTGGAGACATGACATGACTTGTGTATCGCTATTTTCGAGATGTGAAGATATTTGTGTCGAATGATGATGATGATGGTATGACGGGACTACTGTATGTCTATGATATGATGAGAATAGTACATGTTTAGTATTATCTAATGAAACTACTATATATAGCGTGTACAAATACATCATAAATACATAGAGGGGGTGTAAATCTATGAAAGCAGGAATACTAGCAGCAGCGCTGGATTAGCAGCAGCGTTTCATTTGTACAAGCGCTATAGCGAAGTTGTAGCAGTAGCGCTGGTCAGGGCTGTCGGCGTTTTGGGAACAGGGGTACCTAGACTTGACTGCCTGCGGCCCACGGGTGGCTCTGTCGTCGGCCCGGTACGACCCAGCTTCAAGATCGACAACTCAAGACCCTCGCGAGGGGACAAGCCGCACGAGGCGGACGAAACCAAGACCTCCCTGGGGGCGGCTTCCCCAGGCTGGCTTCCGAGGAGCGGAGATATCAATGCAAGGTGCACCTCACGAGGTTTGGATGACGTGAGCAGACAACCAAGGCCAGGCGGGCGCCAGCAGGCGCAGTGTACCAGTTTCCTCTTTGGTGCTAAGGATGCAAGCACAGGCATGGAATCCCGAGGAATCGGCTAAAGGTTTCTATTCTGGTGCAACAAGACCAAGACCGCAAGGACGGCAAGACGGAGGTCATCAATGAGCCCACCGCGGCGTCACGACCAAGAGCTTTTGTAGACGAAGACTACTTTTGTCAGGATAGCATGTACTAGTTGTCTCCCTTCAAATTTGGCTGTTATGGGATCCCTTCCCGCCTTACATTTGGGAAGAGGACCAATGCCACTATAAATACACTACTAGGAAAAGGCCTACTAATGGCGCACCAGTTTTGCCTACTAATGGCGCATCATTGGTGCGCCATTAGTATCACGCCACTAGTATTTTTTACTAATGGCGCACCACTGGTGCGCCATTAGTATCTGGTATACTAATGGCGCACCATCCAGTGCGCCATTAGTATATAACACCATGCGCCATTAGTATGCCTCCCAGGGGCCATATTTAACCATGTGCTTTGGCACACTAATGGCGCACTGCGGATAGATGCGCCATTAGTATACTTGGCATACTAATGGCGCACTTTGTCTTGATGCGCCATTAGTATCCTTTGGCATACTAATGGCACACCTTGTGGTGATGCGCCATTAGTATGAATATTTGGTTTTTTTTACTTTTCTGATTTTTGCACAGGTTACAAAATATATTATTTGACAGAATATAGACAGTAGAACACAACAACAGCAGATTCATCGAATACAATAGAAGATTAGTCTCCGAATACAATTCATCATATTAGTCTCTGAATTCAAAAGACCGAACAAATATAAAACATTACAAGTCTCGAGACCGCGAGTATCGAGTTTGACTTCACATTACAAGTCGATATCAATCAATAAACTACCATCACATAGAAGAGAGCTGCAGCCATCACGATGAGCATCATCGCGATCAAACTAGTCTTCATCCGGTTCCTCCAACGCTCCCTCCTCTCTCCCGCTAGATAGCGGGCGTATCTAGATTCGGCCTCCGCCCTAGTGGTGTACCCTTTGTAACTGTTACCGCTAAAATGGTGAACCTGTCTCCGACACTCCTCCTAGTCGTCGTAGACTCCGGGAACCTTACCCTTGTACACGACATACGATGGCATCTCTATGCACAAGCCAAACAACAGACAATACATACATAAGCAATATATAAGTATGCAACAAAAGGATCGGAAGAGAAAAGCAAGACATTAATAGCACGATTCATGGTCCTACTAATAAATAGCATCGATTACATCTAAGTTGAACGACTGTCCAAACCAAAGAGACATACAATTCATTAAAGTTTAATTACAACATGAGCCAATCAATGTTTCAGAACTACGCATCACTACTTTCGACTCGACTCATGGACAGGAGCGTGGATGAAGCCGCCGTCTGTCGTGATGGCCATGAAATCGCAGGCGTTGTCAGCCTGCATTTGTAGCATTCCGTCTATCTCAATGTTGGACGGTTGATATCTGAGGAAGAACTGCCCCGAGGTATGAAGGACATCTTGATGGATGATGTCCGCAAACTCTGACTGGATGCGAAAGAATTCTTGTCTGATGTCCGCGTCCTAGATTGCCGACAAGCTCGCGGCCCAATCTTTGAGATTATTTGGTAGCAGAAGGTGATGATGGTCCCTTACGATCGCCCGCATGTGATGGAGGGGGTAGTAGGCATCCTTCTGACCGCCAGGCGGCTGCTTGATGCAGCAGAACGTCGTATTGTGGGCGAACACATGCTTGCCGTTCTTACGAACTGCCCTGATGAAGGTGCCTCCAGATTTGGCATAGCCAGGGAGAACATCATCGAGAACTTTCTTGATATTTGTGTAGTCTATCTTGGAGTTACGGTTTGGGTCGAAATACGTGGCCGTGGAATATTTCGGGCTTAAGAGGATGAGTGTGCAATGTGTGTCACTGCACAGAACACGGAATGTTAGAAGAAAAAAACGATCGAAATCTAAGAAATCATATGTTACGGGGCGGTTAAGGGATGACTTACTCGGGAAAGTAAGGCACAAGGAAGTTATCCTTATCTGGGTTTGCCAGAATGACGTCTTCGAGGTGTGAACTCGCGACTTCGTGGTACCCAGCGCTGCTCAAGAGCTTGGCACACATGTAGAAGGGGTTGACGATCACGATGTCTGGGGTCTTGTCTCTAATGATCCGCATCTCCATACTCAGCGAAAACAGCCGAACGAAGGTGTAGTGCAGCGGATGAAGGTTGAACGTAGCAAAGATGTCATCAAACCGCAGGACGATCGTACCCCCGATGGCGCCATCCACAAAGCCCTTGCCCTCTGGCACCTTGGCCACGAAAACCGGGTATGCCACATCATTCTCTCTGAGATGCCGCTTCTCCAAAGAAAGAACAATGTCGTGCAGACTCCACATAGCACCGGTTGCAGCATTGAGCATATTTGTCGGTAGCATCGCCCTACCCGCCACATGCACCCTCCTCGAGATATCCTTAGGTGAAGGTGGCCCGTCCTGAGCACGGATCGTACTTGGTGCCGGCTGGCTCGCACCGGCGGCCTTTTTAGTCAGCCGTTTCCGGCCCTTCTTCTTGATCTGCTGTAATGGGACCGAGTTCTGATCACAGACCGCCTTCTTGAGCGTGTTGGGGCTGATAATATTTGGCACCTCCGCTATCTGAGGCTCGGTGAAGGCGGCAGCTGGAGGCGTCTCCTGAGAACTGAACGCCAGACGATGCCTGTTGCAATTGGGTTTCTCCATCATACCAGCTAGATCGCGGTCGTCTTGTTTGGGTTCTTGAGAAGGAGGCCCGCAGAACTCGTCACCGTATCCATGTTCGGCAAAGTACTTATCGATGTTGGTAAATGTACCATCGTCGTTGTCGTCATCGTCCGGATCCTGTGCCATATGCATGTCTGGATCCTGTGCCATAGGGATGTCCGGCATGTCCGGTAGCGTTGTGGCGTTCTTGCCATGGCTTAGCGCCGGCACGACTGGCGGTCTTGTCTGTGGGGTGGTGTCCCCCGCCCCCAAACGAATCTGGCTCTTCGGCCAAAGTAGGGGCCAGCTTACGCAGGCGCTGAGGGTCATCTCATCTTCTTTGTCGGGCCCAGCGGGTCGAATCGGAGGTAACAGCTCGTCGCAGCCTGGAAGCACCCGAACCACTTCAACCCTATACATTGTGGGTGTCGGATTACCGTGGAACACGGGGTTGCCCGGTTGAACGATTCTGCCCTTGGCGACATCGACCAACTCGCCGCCCACGAAGTGCAGGAGAGTGCAAGGAACGTTGGCGGCGCCCTGCGAAAACATGTAGGGCATCAGGGATGCCCAGTCAAAGGCAAGGAGATGAAGTCCTCGGCCGAGAGGCTTAGTTACCATGATGTCGTCGAGCTCGGCTAATGTCGAGGCACCGCCAATGGCGGGCGTGCAACTGACGGAGGGGCCGCTTGCTGGCGAGGTGCCGACCGGCGTACACCCGGATGCATTAAGCTCCAATGCCGGCATCGGAGACACCAATACCACCGCCGCCGGAGACACCAATGGCGCCGCGGCCGTAGACACCAATACCACCGCCACCGGAGACACCAATGGCGCCGCCGCCGTAGACACCAATACCGCCGCCGCCGGAGACACCAATGGCGCCGTCTGCGTGTTGTGTGAGTTGCTGGCCGTGAAGCTGGGAATCGGGGGCGGCCCCTGTTGGCCACCCGCAATCCACATCGTTATCCCATGAATCAAGGTAGGCATAATGCTGGTAAGCATCGATCCTAGTTGTTGTTGCACTTGCTCTTGGACCATCTTCGGAATCCGCGCCACTTGCGCCTTGAGTGCTTCAACCTCACGCGACTGGCTTTCCGAGCTGGTCTTTTTCTCCTTTCACCCACCAGCGCCATAGTATGACGACCATTTTGTGGACAAGCCTTTGCCGGCCACACGACCAGCTGATGTCGGCTTATTGAGCTTATCCCTATTTTTCATTACGTTCAATGCCCTATTCAAAGGGGTGTCGAAAGGGGAGCTCTGAGACGACCCCGCGCTACTGCTTTCTTTGTCCTGCGGAAGGAACGTGAACCACTTAGAAATATTGGGGATTAATTAGAATGCAACCATATGAAGCTAATTACGCGGGGGTGTATTCCTTACCAGAAAAAGCTCAAGCTCCTTGGTCTTCGGATCCGTGGTAAGCTCCTTTGTTACCGGGTCCTCCTTGTACTAGGCCCTGAGAAAGTTCCTGATCTGCTTGTCACTGTATTTCTTGAAGCGGGGCGGTAGGCCTTGCTCGGCACGCTCCGTGTCCTCCTTGTCCCATACAGGCTCTGCCACTCTGTAACCGCCGGGACCGAGTTGGTGGACCCCTATGTTCAACTGCCGCATTTCTTTCCCCCACTGACTTGATTCGGAGGTTGCGGGGCTCTCGCACTTGATCTTGAACTCCTTGTAGTCATCTTCTCTCATCAAAGGATATTTCGCCTTGATCTTCTCATAACTATCACCTTTGTCAATCATTGCCTTCACCGTGCTTTTCCAAGTAGACAGGGCCGTGCTCATCGTCGTGAGGGCGGCACCGTTCACTTTATTACCCGAGAGGTGTGTGTTTGCGAACTCAGCGGGGAACTTGTATCGTTCGTGCAGCTTCGTGAAGAGGAGGCTGCGCAAATTCCCTCGGTCCTTATGCCTTAGGTTCTCGGTGTTGATTGAAGCGGTGTGTCAGGACCCCGACTCGATGTCACATCGATCTAGCTGGTAACACCTCATATCACTTTGCGGCCTCACGCACGGTATCCCCACGGGTGTCGTCTTACCTTTTCCCGGGACCGTTTGCGCCTTTTGGCTCACGTATATGATAGTGTCGCTAGCATCCATATGATAAAGAGCCCGGGCTGACATGACTAGTCGTAAACCCAGAGTGGCACAGACTTACAGGGACAGGCATCCATGACCCAGCTTCGAACGTGTCGGTCATCAGCAAGTGGGTCCGGGCTGTAGCACTGGGCTAGCAGGACTCCGGTAAACCGGGCTGTAGCGGGCTAACAGGACTCCGGTACTCAAAGCGTGACATTTCCCCGAAGGGACAGACACAGGAACGAAGAAGGACACATGCCGGCCAGCCTAAGTGTTCCAGAGCAGTAGCAAGCTACCATGGCTCAGCGGAAACACTAGGAGACATTTCCCGGTAAGAGAGGCTACTAAAGATAAACAACTAGATAGTCAGATCCCACACATACCAAGCATTTCAATCATGCACACAATATGCTCGATATGTGCGAATACAACGAAGCATCACAACATGACTCTACGACACAAGTACTTTATTTAAGGCTCAGGGAGCCATACATATCATACACACAGGTACGGGTCTCACGACCCAACATACAAATCATACAGTCATACAAGCCAACAGCGGAAGTACTTTGTCTGGGTACAGACAACTAGTAAAATAAAAGAGGCTTGGAAGCCTAACTATACTACGTGGTCCATCACAAGCTCAGGGTCACCACCTGGGTCTTTAGCCTACTCGTTGATGTCAACGTCTACATAGAACCCATCAGAAGGGGTTGCAGCGTCTTCTGTAAAAATGTAGATTATAGAAACATGAGTACAAAGGTACTCAGCAAGACTTACATCAGATCCTACATACATGCATAGTATCAAGAAGGGTTGGTGGAGTTATTGCAGCAAGCCAGCTTTGACTCTTGGCTAGACTATCCTACGATACTCCAACTTGAAATAGTTTTGCGCACACGAGTCCACTATTCACCACTTCAATACACTACCGAGGATCCACCTCCGTCTTCCTACGGAAGAGCCATCCTCGGCACTCACACTTATCTTGAGGCTTTTAGTAGTTTCCATTTACTTGTCTATGAACTGTATAGGCAACCAAGTAGTCCTTTACCGCGGACGCGACTATTCGAATAGATCATGTTAACCCTGCAGGGGTGTACTTCTTCATACATGTTTCCACCACTTAGCGTCTGCACACGACATGTGCTCGGCAGACTTCAAGCGAAAGCCGACGTGGGTGTAGACCACGACCTACCTAAACACTTAAGCCTCTAGTCCAGGTTTATCGCCTATTCAGGTTCCATCCGCAGGGAGTCCGGCCGAGGTTTCCCATACGGCCCCGAACGATGTGAACAGGGTTCCCGAGATACCTAACGGGTATTCGGTACACCCGGCCACGTACCTACCGCATCACAGCCCACCCCTACGGTCAACGCTGTCCACGGCCTCCAGTAGGCTACAAACACCAGAAACTACTTGCAACTCCTGGACAGAGAGCTAGGGTGAATAAGAAGTCGAGCGGGGTCATATTTCAGGGCCCAATGTATGGTAGTAGCTGATTCTTAAATCACACATACAGATCTCAGTGCTTAAGGTCGGCTTCAATGAAACAACCCACCATGTACTCCTACATGGCCTCTCATCGATACCTTTACCAAATCGTGTTCACCACACCACTCCCATTACCGACATAATCATTTCACTCTAGCCCATCACCCAGATGAACCAGACCTGACACGACTCTAAGCATAGCAGGCATAGCAAGGTAGGAACAACACATACATATGGCTCAATCAACTCCTACACATGCTAGTGGGTTTCATCTAGTTACTGTGGCAATGACAGGTCATGCAGAGGAAATGGGTTCAACTACCGTAGCACACAGTAGTTTGAATTGCGTTGTCTTAATGCAGTAAAAGAGAGCAGGAGCGAGAACATGGGATTGTATCGATATGATCAAATGGTTGGTTGCTTGCCTGATGGTTCGTTGCACGGATACGGTTCTTCGTTAGGGTAATCACGGTACTCCTCGGGGACAGATCCTGTCGCAAAGGACACCGATACACAAACATCACCAAACAATATGCAACAATATGATGCATGCATGAAACATGGCAATATGAGTGTGTTGGGCTAATGCAACTAAAACCAGATGTGTTTGAACAAATTTGAATCAAAGATTCAAATTCCAAATTCAAATATGGCCTTTTAAAGTGCTTTTCCTTGTTCTGATTAAAACATCAATTTAACTTGTTTGATCATGCATGAAAATAGTACAGATGGATAGATTGGATTTTTCTGATCATTTTTCATATATAATTTGTCCAATTTGGAATTACAGAATAAAATTTATGAATTTTTGAAGTTTAATTAATATTCTGGAATTTCCTGATTTAATTTAAATCCAGAAATATAATTACTGTGTCAGCATGACGTCAGCATGACGTCAGTGGTCAACTGTGGCTGGTTGAAGTCAAACCTGACGTGTGGGGGCCACACGTCAGTGACAGGGGGGGTTAAACAGATTTAAATTAATCCTAATTACTTAATTAGTGGCACTGGGGCCCACTGTCAGTGTCAGGGGGGGTTGACTAACAGTAGTTAGCGCTAACCTAACCACCTGGCCGACAGGGCCCACGCGTCAGTGACCCTGGGGGGTCAAACCCCAGGTCGGTCAAGTCAAACCCCACCGGCGACATGACGCCGGCGAGATCCGAGACGGCGGCGAGAGTGCTTTTTGCCATTCCGGCGACCAAATGGACGGCGGAAGGCATCTACGTGTTGCTGAGGCTGAGCCGCGTCTATTGGTGGTGGTGGTTGGGCTCGAGGTGGCCGGAGTTGACGGCGGCGAGCTCGGCTGCGGTGGCCGGAGTTCGGGTGCGGTCGGGATCAGTGTTGCAGGGGGTTTGGGGAGGCGTTGGTGCGTTCTACGTGCTCCTCGTGATGTGTGGAGCACGATGGCGAGCTCGGTTGGGCGCTACGGCGACCGTGGCCACGACGGCGACATCGCCGGCGGCGTGGAGCTTTCGGTCGAGGTGGAGCTAGGGCCTAGAGGTCGGGAGAGACCAGGGAAGAAGGGGGAATCGCTCCGGGGGCTCACCGCGGTTGCAGTGGGCGTCGAAGCAGGCTCGGGGACGCGCCGGAGACGACGAATTTGACGGCGACGGTGGTCGGAGTCCGAAGAGGGGAACGGCGACGTGGCGGCGATGTAGGGCTTCCGGGGACCCGTGGAGCGGTGGGGAGGAAGAGGGAGTTGTGGCGGAGCTTCTGAGCTAATCGGGGGAGCGAGGGGTGGTCGGAGGCGGTGGCTATGGCGAACGGCGGCGACGGTCATGTTCGGCCGAGCGAGAGAGAGAGCGAGAG
Organism: Triticum aestivum; assembly: GCF_018294505.1. Lineage (NCBI taxonomy): Eukaryota > Viridiplantae > Streptophyta > Magnoliopsida > Poales > Poaceae > Triticum > Triticum aestivum. The sequence continues at coordinate 356,383,928 of NC_057809.1, forward strand.
AGAGGAAGGAGAGAGCCAGGGAGAGTGAGAGAGAGCAGGGGGAGAGGCGTGGCGTCGTCCAGGGCGTCGAGCGAGGAGGGGAGGCCAGGCAAGCAGGCGAGCAGGTGGCGTGGCGCGGTGGCGCGCGCGCGCGCGCCGGCCACACTCCCCTCCCTCTGTCTGGACGAAGACGACAGAGGAGGGAGGTGGGCTGGGCTGGCTGGGCCAGCCAGCTGGCTGGGCCGCACAGTGGAGGAGCCCAGGTAGGTTTTTCCCCCTTTCTTTTCTGTTTTCTGTTTTTATTTAATATATCTGCAACTTTGTTGAATTAAATAAAATACCTAGACAACTCCAAAAATCACCAAACTACTCCTGGTCCATAGTTGGATTATTTCCAACATGAAACATTTTAGTTTGGAGATATTTGAGCATTTAAATATTTTATATAATTTTAAATGCCCAAATTCAAATAGTTATGATTTAATTCAAAAACCCTAGGATGGCCTAGGAAAATGTGCACCACTTTTGCAGAGGTTCTGAACCAAGACAAAAATGATGGGCATTTTAGAAGGGCATTTCAGGTTCATTGAAAATTATTTTAGTAAACCCTAGTTGGTTTCAGAGGGGACTGGGGGTTCTGTCATCCCCATTTCAGGTTTCTGCTGAAAGAGTAAACATGAT